>NW_015539889.1:2634386-2634575 GCF_001515605.1 Sinocyclocheilus anshuiensis | reverse complement strand
TTTGTGTACATTGTGTACAGACAGTTACATTAACTATAAACAATAATTTACAAACTAGAAAAACACTTCAAAACTTCCTTAACTGCCTTCAACATATTTAACAACTCAGTAGTATTTCTTATATAAGGAAAAAAAATAATAAACAAAATAATTTCTTTATGGTTAATTAATGCAAATGAAAAATCGTTC
>NW_015539889.1:2625858-2634318 GCF_001515605.1 Sinocyclocheilus anshuiensis | reverse complement strand
CTGCTTCCTGACACCTGACATCTCTTTTCTTCAACCAGTGCATCAACATCAGCAACCAGTTTTTGAGCCGTTGCCACTCTCATAATGTCATTTAGATGTCTGTGTGTGAGTCGAGAGCGCAGGTTGGACTTGTTAATGTTCATTACAGAAAATGCCTGCTCACAGAGATATGTAGTCCCGAACATGCTGAGGATTTTGGACGCAAAACCTGTCATTTTGGGGAATGTCGGTCCGAGGTTTTGGTAAAATAAATCCACAGTGACTGTTGTGAATTTGTCTTTCAAAGGTGTGTTGCACTGCAGTTCGATTAGCTCCATTTGGAGTTCCTCCGGTACATCTGTTGCGCTCGCAGTAAACGGTGAACGGAAGAGAGAGAAGAGAGAAGACCTGGAAGCGATTCTGAAACTCATTCTGCAGACCAACAATTTTTTCTTTGTATCTGTCCATGTTGTGTTTGTCGTGAGCGGTGTGCACAGATTTTGAAGAGGGAAAATGAGCTGGGTTACCTTGGGAAAGCTGTGTCGCCCACAGATCTAGTTTCATCTCAAATGCGCGAATGCAGTCGTAATATTCAGTTACGCCTTTGTTGCGGCCTTGCATCTTAGTATTGAGCACATTTAAGTGCTCGGTTATGTCCACCATGAAAGCAAGATCACGAACCCACTCGTGGTCATCCAGCTCAGCCACCGGTTTTCCCTTGTCTTTCATGAACTGACTGATTTCTGAGCGCAGTTCAAAGAAACGTTTGAGCACGGCTCCCCTGCTCAACCAGCGAACTTCGGTGTGGTAGGGTAGACTGTGAGGAATATCTTTTTCAGATAAAAAGGCCTCAAATTGCCAATGGTTGAGCCCCAAATAAATCCACAGTGACTGTTGTGAATTTGTCTTTCAAAGGTGTGTTGCACTGCAGTTCGATTAGTTCCATTTGGAGTTCCTCTGGTACATCTGTTGCTCTCGCAGTAAACGGTGAACTGAAGAGAGAGAATTCCTTCTCAAGTTCATTGAAGACCTGGAAGCGATTCTGAAACTCATTCTGCAGACCAACAATTTTTTCTTTGTATCTGTCCATGTTGTGTTTGTCGTGAGCGGTGTGCACAGATTTTGAAGAGGGAAAATGAGCTGGGTTACCTTGGGAAAGCTGTGTCGCCCACAGATCTAGTTTCATCTCAAATGCGCGAATGCAGTCGTAATATTCAGTTATGACTTTGTTGCGGCCTTGCATCTTAGTATTGAGCACATTTAAGTGCTCGGTTATGTCCACCATAAAAGCAAGATCACGAACCCACTCGTGGTCATCCAGCTCAGCCACCGGTTTTCCCTTGTCTTTCATGAACTGACTGATTTCTGAGCGCAGTTCAAAGAAACGTTTGAGCACGGCTCCCCTGCTCAACCAGCGAACTTCGGTGTGGTGAAAGTGAAAGTGAAAAGTGAAAGTGACGTGACGTGGCCAAGTATGGTGACCCATACTCGGAATTAGTGCTCTGCATTTACCCATCCAAAGTGCACACACACAGCAGTGAACACACACAAACCGTGAACACACACCCGAAGCAGTGTGTGGGTAGACTGTGAGGAATATCTTTTTCAGATAAAAAGGCCTCAAATTGCCGATGGTTGAGCCCCTTTGCTCTGATGAAATTAACAGTTTTTATTACCACATTCATAATATTGTCCATCTTTAGGGTTTTGCTACACAATGCTTCCTGGTGTAAAATACAATGAAAATTCCAGAATTTTGGGGTTGGGTTCTCTTTTTGAATTTTTTCTTTTAATTTTGTCACAACGCCTGCCCTTTTCCCAACCATGGATGGAGCGCCATCCGTTGCCACACTAACAGAACGACTCCAGTCAACCTCCAGTCTATCTAGAGCACCAATGAGGCTGGAGTAAATGTTGTTGGAAGTAGTCGTGTCTGTCATTGGAACCAGCTCAACAAATTCTTCAGTGATGTTTAAAGATTCATCAACTCCACGAATAAATAACCCCAGCTGAGCTACGTCGTTAATATCAGTACTCTCATCGAGTGCTATAGAGAAAGCAATGAATTGTCTTAACTTTGTCTTTCAGCTGACAGTTCAAGTCTCTTGCAATGTCCTCAATTCTTTCAGCCACAGTATTTCTTGACAAGCTAATACTGGCAAAAGCCTGTTTTTTCTCAGGGCACACAAGCTCCGCTGCCTTTATCATACACTTTTTGATGAATTCTCCCTCTGAAAAAGGCTTTGATGCCGCTGCGATTTCATTGGAAATCAAATAGCTGGCCTTTACAGCTTCATCAGTCCCTGCTCTTTTTGTGAACATTGCTTTTTTTTCAAAGCTGATGCTAAATCATTAGCTTTTTCCGTTCTGAGCTGTCCAGTGTATTTATCATATTTCTCTGCGTGTATTTCATAGTGCCATTTAATGTTGTAACTTACTCTTTTTGCACAGCCACGGCTTGTGAGCAGATTAAACATACCGGCCTGCCGTTGACCTCACAGAAGAAATACTTCTCTTTCCATTTCTCCTGAAACATCCTTCCTTCCAGATCAATTTTTCTTTTTTTGGACATTTTTTAAATCGCCAGTGCTTGCCACACAACTTCAGTTAGCGAAGTGTTAGAAAATCGAAATTTGAATTAGGCGCCGCTTTAGAATGCGCATGCGTGTTCAAGGTTCCGGCAGAAACGCAATAGAAGCGCAATTAAATGATCAACGATAAAATAAAATAAAAAAAGAATAAAACCAAACACAATATTGTTTAGTAATAATAATAAAAATATTTATTTTATATTATTTTTCAAATCATCCCGCGGGCCGTATTGGACGTCTCAGTGGGCCGTATTCGGCCATATGTTTGACACCCCTGGCTTAAACCCTGCCTCTCACAATCGACTGCAAGTTTGCAATTATTTTTTAGTGCAGCACATCTTAAAATCAAATGTACAACCAATGGAATCATAATCCGTTGCACTCGGCTGTACGTGACAATACAGAAGAAAAGATCTGTAGCTACTTTAGTTTCATTGTGACTTTAATGTAGGATAAGCATAAATATTGCTATAAGTTATGAACCATAATGAACTCAAATACGGTCTTGTTTCAGGTGCCTCTTGGTCGTCAGTGTGTCGAGCACTACAGATCCCTCAACAGATACTGTGTTTTCTCCCATGATGAGATGACCTGTAATATTGCCGCCAAGGCAGACATTTTAGAGTTAGAATTGGCCTCTGCTGTCCAGAAGGACATGTGCGCCATGATTCTAGAAGAGAAGATGCTCCGTGAGAAAGCCTATAAGCTGGTGGGTGGCTGTTTTAAAGGTCGTGAGCTCATTTAAGCTGCTGTAATTTGCACTTCATGACCCAGTTGATTGAATAACCACAAACTATCTATCTATCAATCTATAATATCATATATATATATATATATATATAAGTATGTATGTGTGTGTGTGTGTGTGTGTGTTTTATTTATTTACTTGAAGTAATTAAACCTGCAGCTTTGTTGTGTCTGTTCATTTTGTTTGTATTCATGGTCTGTCTATTACTAATTGATCCCATTGTGTTTGTTCTGTTCTCTAGGGCGTGTGGCACTCCCAACAGGTTGACTATGATTTACTGCCAGATGAGGAAAGGCAGTGTGCTAAGTGCCGGACCACCTGTTACCTATCTGCCATCACCTGTCCCTGTAGCCCTGACCAGCTGGTCTGTCTCCACCACATCGAGGACCTCTGCTCTTGCCCTGTTAAAAGCTACACGCTCAAGTACGTGTTTGCAAAAGCATAGGACAAAACTCTGGATGATAGATCAAATGCAAAAGAGTGCTTGCTTTCATTTAGCAGGTTTTCTTAAATTAAACTTTTTGTCTTTTACTTGCACAGCTATAAATACACACTTGCCGAACTGAAGCCATTGTTCCAGGCTTTGACGGCTCGTGCTGAGTCATATGAAGACTGGGCATCTAAAGTTAACAAGATTTTGAAGGCCGATCAAGATGATAAAAGTGGTGAGTTATTATTGCAATATGTTTGTCTTTAATCCTTAGAAATCCCAAGTATTGATATTCATCGTGTATTATATATATTTTTCATCAAGCTATTAGTTTAAACCATTTTGTTTAGGCAGAATAAAAAGCTTAGCAAAATTGGAACAGTGGGCATTTAAGATTGCAGAATTTTACCACTATTTTTTTGTTAACCAAAGTTAAAGTTTTGAACTCTCATAACAGTAGGCTGAATAGGCTCACTGTGTGAGAGCAGTAGAAAAAAGATTGACCCCTAAAGCCTAGTGTTTTACAGCCATTTTATTACACTTAATTTATGTTCAAACTTTGAAGCCCTTAGCCGTAGCAGTTAAGAATAGTGTCAGCTGGCTGGTGCCATTTTGTAAGATTTTAGCTAGCTGTGGCAATTAATGTGACTCCCCCCAACCCCCCCCCATCAAAAATGTTATAGTGATTAATTTCAGTGTCAGCTACTGTTATGTGTAGTTTTTCACTCATTTAGTGAAAGTTAGGTATTATTTAATTGCTTTGTACAATTGTGGCAGTTCTGCTACAATGGGTCTCTGAGGGTTAAATGCACTTTTTAGCATATCTAAAATAAGGGAATCTTCTCTCTCATTAGATTTGGAGGAGCTTCGTTCATTGGTAGTAGAAGCAGAGAAGAAGACTTACCCCGAGACTGACCTGCTAAGTCACCTGTGTCAAGTCATTCAGAATGCAGATAGGTGTACCTCAATGGCCCAACAACTCCTCAATGGCAAGAGACAGACAAGGTACATTTATTCTTTCCTCAATAATGAAGAACTGTCTGAAGCTCTTGCATTTTAACTAGTTTTAAATGGATGCAAATCTGTATTTGTGTTAATAGGTATCGCTCCGGTGGGGGAAAGTCTCAGAACCAGCTCACGGTGGAGGAACTGAGGTCGTTTGTCAATCAGCTGTATGACCTGCCCTGTACCATCCGACAGGCCCCTTTCTTAAAGGTACTCAACCATAAAACATGCTTAATGTAATTTTCCTAGATGTGTTGATCTGACATTTTCTCCCTTTACTTCCATGTCAGGCTCTTTTGAACCGTGTTGAACAGTTCCAGCAGGAGAGCTCGGATCTCCTTGCGGAGGACATGCCTGGTTCCTCTGCTCTCCTCGGCCTCTTAGATGAGGGCGCAAGCCTGGATGTCGAGTTGCCTCAGCTGGCGGTGTTGAGGCAGAGGCTGGAGCAGGCCCGCTGGGTGGAGGCCGTTCAGGAAGCCAGCGATCAGCCGGCAGACCTCAGTCTTGACTGCATGAGGAGGCTCATAGATCAAGGAGTGGGCTTGGCACCACACGCCTGTGTGGAAAGAACCATGGCCCGCCTGCAGGAGCTGCTCACTGTCTGTGAACACTGGGAAGAAAAGGCCCATAACATGCTCACAGCTAGGTTTGTATTTAAGTTAAATATTAATGCAATTTAAAGCGATAGTTCACCCAAAAATTTAAATTGTCATAATTTACTCACCCCCATGTCTTTCCAAAACTATTTTTGAAAGAAATGAAAGAAACCCGAGAGATTTCTGTCCCTCCATTGCAAGTCTATTACACCAAAGCTTCAATGCTTCAAAAGTTCATAAAGAGAAAAAGAAAGTTATTTTTCCGGTTTCAAAAACATCGTCCTTTGTGTTTTGAAACTAAATGAAATTCTTATGGGTTTTAGAACTACATGAGGGTGTGAAAGTGGTGACAGAATTTACACTAAAAAACTTCTGTGGCACCATGTAAACTCTTTACCACATTTATCACCAAGATCTGAGAAGTGAAAGCAACTCCTGGTTTTTTAGGTTTGCCAGTGTGCATGACGAAGTTGATTGTGCAACAAAATAATTTGCAAACTATTCTGGAAAAATTTTGCTTGCAAATTTTTATTTTACCTATTTCTTTCAAGGGCTTATAGTTTAATACAGTTAATGCTCTCCCAACATGTATGTTGTAAAAAAAACAAAAACAAAATGAAACACACACGGATGGTTGAGCTAGTTCTTATGGCGAATACAAATGTGCATGGTTAGCATTTAGACTTAAAGCTGCTTCCTGGCAGATTAACTGGATTGATCTTTTGTGACATTGTCCAGTGCATCACCTATACTGTCCATGTATTGTTCAATGTACTGGTCAAAAGATTTGTTTAATGTTTTTGAAAGAAGTTTCTTATACTCACAAAGGCTGCAATTATCACTGTTGAAAATGGTGGTGCTGCTAAATATTTGTGTGGAAACTGTGGTCATTCTTTGAGCTTTTTTTGAACACAAAGTTCAAAAGAACAGAATTTATTTAATATAGAAATCTTTACTGTCACTTTTCATCAGTTTAATGCACCCTTGCTGAATAAAAACATTAATATATTTAAAATATATATATTTATATTTTAAATATATTAATATTTAAAAAAAATTACTGACCCAGTAATGTAAGTTAGTAGCATCCTTAAAGGAAAGCAGCATTTTTCCTATTTAGATAGTTGTTCTTAACGAAGGATATTAATTAAAACTGTAAAATAATGTAAACTGTCATTTGTTTTTTTTGGTGCTTGTTTTAGGCCTCGTCATAGTATTGTTACTCTTGAGGCAGCTATACAGGAAGTGGACAGCATCCCAGCATACCTGCCCAGCTGTCTTCAACTTAAAGACTGTGTAAGCAGGGCCAGGGAGTGGATAATGGAAGCAGATGCTCTTCAGGTGTGTTTTCTATGTTTCTGTAATGCTCTGATTAGATACATAGAACCTTGTGCAAGTAGCGCTTGGTCCATTTAAACATTTATTGCTACAGGCTGGAGGCCATATTCCTGGTCTTGCTGCCCTGTCTGAGCTAGTGTCAAGAGCCAGAGGTATTCCGGTAATGTTGGAACCACCGACTCGACTGGAAAGCTTGGTATCTGAGGTACAGGCCTGGAAGGAGAGTGCAGCTAATACATTCCTGTTGAGGAACTCATCCCATTCTCTCCTCGAGGTACATACTTATTTACAACTATACTTATTTAGGATGTGAATAACTATGTGATTTGTGTGAGTAAAATGTATTGTTCTGTTTTAATTTGTGTTTGTGTCTTTAAGGTTTTGTGTCCTAGGTGTGAGAGTGGACCGCAGAAGTCTAAGTCTAAAAAAGCCAAGGATGTCTCAGTACCCTGCAAGAAAGTTGAAGTAAAACTGGACTCCCTTTTTGATGTGGAAAAGGCACTTTCTACGAGCAAAGATACAGCTTCAGCAGTAAGTCACATTTTGGTATGAGGATATAGTATGACGTTATGAATGAAGTATGAACTTCTACATCATTGCCGCTTTAGCCCAACATACTGATTCACACATGTAGTAGGAGGTGAGAAAATATGATAGAGAGATGCAAACATAGGATTATTTGAGCAACAAAACTATAGAGATGCCTCTGAGCATTACAAGACGTTGTGTAGTGCCAGGAAAAATTAGGGTGTTTTTTTTTATCACCCTAACACTGTGTCTACACCTAACACGACCATTGTTGTCACGTCACATCGCGTCAGAAATCCATTTCTCCTTCGTGTCAGAAGTAGCGCTCTGAGTATGTGAGAGATAGAACAGGGCATGAGTTTACTGTCAGGGATTTTTCGGGTCATATCACGCCGTGCTGCAGCCAGTGTAGATGGTCACTGATTATAATGGGTTCCAAGCTGCCAAAACAGTTTTTAATTTTTAATTTAAACATACGAAACAATCTGTTGGGTTCCATTGCTTTTAGTCGTGTCACACTGGGCCACTTGTGTCCAGTGTAGACACAGTGTGACGTTGCACACCTATCAAAACATTGTTTTTCAAAGCGAGGGTCAAAAACAGGATAGAGAATAACCTATTACTTCTAAATTATGATGTTTTTGCTAACATTGTATGATCTTGCTAACATTATAAATGGACCTTGGAGAACATGCTGAACAATGTTCCCTTTAAATGGTATAACTAAAGTCTTATTTAAAGAGATTGAAAATCTGGAAAAACAGGAATTGCAATAAGACCTAATGTGATTAAACTTCAAATGTAATAATCACATTAGCTGTTGCACATACATGGTTTGCGGTTTCAGAGCATTTCGCAGTCTATCAATACCACTGTTGAATGACTTACTGTTGATAATGAATTGACAATGAATTGACAATGTTTACTTTACGGTTTTTGTATTGTAATATGTTGTAGATGGTTGTAACAGTGCACATTTTATCATCTTCCAGCTGCCCATTCAAATAGATGAAGTAAAGCTTTGACATTTCAAAATAAGAGTCCTGGTGTATTTCAGGCTTGTTTATAATTAAAAGTCCTGCATTATGCATAAATCTTTTTTTCTTCTAGATATTATTAGTATTTTGGGTGCATTGTAAACTGTTACATTGCTTTGATTGTATGTTTGTTTTGTATGGATATAGAGCATTAATTTAATATTATGCAGGTCTTAAAGTGATTTTTAAATCTCTGCAGAAACCCAGT
>NW_015539889.1:2603830-2625588 GCF_001515605.1 Sinocyclocheilus anshuiensis | reverse complement strand
GTGATATAGAATAAGCAATCCTTATTGTTGAGGCCTCCCTATTCACATCTGTGATGGACATCTGGGTATTGATATCTGGTATCAGGCTCAGACTTGTGTGTTCTTCTCTAAACAGATGGCCACTCTCAGTGACGTACATCAGAAAGAGCTGGAGAGCCTGTCTATGATGAGGACCTCAAATGAGTCAAAGTTTCAGTCTTCACCCAGCTGTTTGGCCCCAACAGTGTGCTTGTGTCACACTGTCCCAGCAGGCCCTATGCTACAGTGTGAACTCTGTCGAGACGCCTACCACAGCGGCTGTGTGCCAGGGTTTAAGGACATACAGTCAGGACTACCGTGGTTATGCCCGCTCTGCAAGCTCTCTGAGAAGCCGCCCCTGGAAAAGGTGCTTCCCCTGCTCGCTTCCTTACAGCGGATTCGGGTTCGGCTTCCAGAGGGCGATGCTCTGCGATATGTGATTGAGAGAACGGTGCGCTGGCAACACAAAGTGCAGCAGGTTTCTCCTACACCGCATCCGAATGGAAAAGTGAGCTTAATATGTTCAAATATAATTAGTTTGAAAATCAATGAAAACATGAAAATTTTCTATTTATATTCCTGTTCCATTCTATTAATATGATGCAGGCAAGACATATCTCTGGAATCGCATCATCTCAGACACTGGTTGGGAGCAACAGTTCTTTCTACATGCTGCAGCCTTGTATTCCTCTCAATGGTAAGTCAACCACACCTAATGTTTTTAATACACACTTACAGAGGGGTTGTAAATGTCTGGATGAAAATATTTGGGATTGTGTCCTGTGTTACAGAACTCAGTGCTGAGTTGGAGGAGCTGTTGGTGGAAGGTCTTCTCCTGCAGGTGACTTTACCTGAGCTCCAGCAGCTTTATAGCAGCCTGCTCAACAGGTTTTTACCATCCCAGCACTCCCTGCAGAGCAGCGAACACGATCACCAGTATCACATTGCTCAAGACAGAAGTCCACCTCACAAGAGCCCCCCACACAACAAAGGGCAGGTGGGAGAACATTCCTAACTTGTTTACTAATCCTTCAATAGCATTAGTTCTGTAGCATTGCAAATTCCTCTGATTTAGACAAAGGATTCCCAAACTTTGTCAACCGAACATAAAATATTTATTTTATTTGACATAAAATATTTACTTGAAGTTAATATCAATCATGTAACGTTCACGTTTACAGTTCTCTGATGTTAGTTGATGGTCACATGACATGCAGGTAAACAAAATATTTAATATTTCGTAAGAAATCATAAGGAAAAAAAAAAAGTCTGCCACATGGGGAATTCATCATACTTGGTAAATAATAATTATGACATAAGTTATAATTGACATGGAAGAAAACGTTAAAATTGTCAATTAACATTTTGTAGTAATTCTGACTTTGTCAATCTTGACTTTTTATCATAATTTGCTTGTAGTTTGATAGGTTTTATTTTAAAACTATTTATGTATTTTAATGTTACATTTTTATAATTTAATTATTAGCTTTCCATCAACTCTCAAAACCAAGTTTGAGAAACCCCAATTTATAACAGGTTTAATGTGAAAATAAGTCCAAAAAGGCAAGAGAAATTATTCTAAATAAATTTTTCTTCAGTAGTGAATTTGAGTATTGTTAAAAATCTAATTAAAATATATATTTTGATATTTGTGTGTTCTGTATGATTACAGCGTTGTGCTGTTAGTGTAGCAACATAAGTCATCAGTTATAAATGAAGCCACCTGAGTGCTATTCATGTGAACTACTGCCTTTGTAGAAAGTTCAGATCAGCCAATAACAAGGTTCCTTAACTGTTGGGGTGCTGACTTAGAAGACAGCTGTTTATGTAGGCAGCGAGACAGCTCACCAAGTTTCAGAACGGAGCTTTCGACAGATTTTGATGTAATTTCTTTCATCTAGGATGGAGTTCCAGAAACCAAGAAGGAACCCGAAAAGCTTGAGAAAAATAGCAAACGGCGTCTAGAAAAAGAGAATATAGAAGGGCAGCACAGAGACACGATACAAAAGCCCAAGAAAAAGAAGCCTAAAATGAACAAAGAAAGGAGAAGAGAGGAAAAACAAACCACTTCCCCCTCCAACTCCCTTTCTGATCTATCGTATTCAGATGACTCAGAGGAGGATTGGTCTGTGTGCTCGGCAAAGAAATGTCAACAGCCAGAAGGAAACGAGGTTAGTTCTGGCATAATTGAAATGCGTTTGGTTTTGTTTTCTAATACACTGCATCATTCTTGCTTATACAGTTGGGTTATCGTGAGTCTCTCTTTGCCTGCATGAATGATTAATGCTCTTTCTCATCCTCGCAGGTAAACTGGGTCCAGTGTGATGGCAGCTGTAACCAGTGGTTCCACCAGATTTGTGTGGGAGTGTCTGCTGAGCAGGCTGAGAATGAGGACTACATCTGCGTCAGCTGCTCAAAAAACGATTTGACAGAATGAGGACCAAAATCATGTTTTTCTAAGGATAGTCAAAAGGCTCCCCGTTTTGCACATAAGTTACATCACCAAGAATGCACCAGATATCATCCTCTTACTGAATCCCGCTCCCTCTGCACCCTTGGTGCTACTGCCTTCTTGATAGGACTGTTAACAAAAATCTATATGATTCTTCTGCTTTTTGTTTTGTATTTTTGAAGATTTCCCTCTATAACATTTTATTTCTTCTCTAGAGAACGTGATGCATAGATGTACCTCAGGGGTTTCCATCCCATAAATGCAAAACAATGGGGAATTTCAGCTTCCCCAAATGTATTTTTGTTCATATTTATTGTTTTATTTTAATTTGTTTCTTTCCCCAGTCACCTTTAGAATTTCTAACATGAGTTTGTCAATCTGGGCTATTTACACCAAATAATATTAATTGGACTAAACAAAATGGTCTAAAATTATTTTTGGAACCCGCTGTTTTGGTACATGTCTAATAATATAAAATATTATTTATTTATCCCAGCAATAACGTGGCTGGTTACCCTGATTTTCAGTAGCTTGAGATCTGCTCTGATCTGTTGCTTGATGCAGTGTTTGTACAGAATCCTAATGTAGGTTGTCAGACAAAAGAGATGTAGTGGGCAGAAGAAAAAGCTGTGTGAAATATACTTTGTGATGTATACTGTGGCTTTCTTTAAAACTCAAAACAGATCTTTCCGATGTTAATTCATTTGTGGAATAAAATGGTTTGTTCTCACCTATAAATACTGATCTACTTCTGATATCGTGAGCCCTTGTCTTTATTTGTGTGCAACTCAATGTGTATATTTGCATAAAGCAAACGCGTAGATCTGAGCATCAGGTGGCGACTAAGTAAAAAAGGCAGTTCAGTATAGCTGTTCAACCTCCATTCCTGTGGATGGAGCCATTATGGTCATGAAAGCGCCAATGATTCACGAATGGCAGCATTTCATCGTTTCATAGTCCCTCCCTAAACGTGCATTGGCGCGCTGTGCATCCTTCCGTCGGGTGCCCGGTCATCTCTCCGTTAGCCTCGGCAAGACTGGCGAAAACATGGCGGGTATGAACGCGTCGGGTCCCGGCCCGGTTTCGACTCTCGACCAGGTCGATAAAGGACTGAAGGAGACTCTTATAGACGCACTGAACGCCATTCTGTCGCCAGTGCAAGAAGTGCGTTCTGCTGCGGAGGAGCGCATTAAAGTGTTGGAAGTGACGGAGGGTAAGAACTGACGCGAGATGCTGCCACAACATGCATGACGCCATGTGAAGTGCAGATTTTTACACATGGGCCACACGCTTTTTAATTTCAGATGAACGGTTGCTGATTTTATGATGCTTGTCGGTCGGGTTTGTCACGGTGAATTTGTCAACGAATTGGGGAGGCGAAAGCAAGTGCATCCGAATCCAACATGTTCCCGCATTTTCAGTTGATGGTTGTATAGTCAAATGTAAAGATTATAAGTGAGAAGTTCGGTTCTGTCGATCTGCATTTAGTCAGTTTCACTTTTAAACTCACATGATGGTAATTCCGTGTTGATAAATACGCGTCATCTTTGTGAGAATATGTAAGTTTTCAGCGATAGTTTCAGGGAGAGTTTGAGGCTTGGCTTCTCGGAGTGTCTATATCAGGGCTGTCCAGACTCGGTCCTGGAGGGCCGGTGTCCTGCAGAGTTTAGCTCTAACCCTAATTAAACCTAAGCTCTGCAGGACACCGGCCCTCCAGGACCGAGTTTGGCCAGCCCTGGTCTATATCAATATTAAGTCCGAGTACCCTTTACCATTAAGGTTACATCACCCAGTATTTTTAAAGTTCAGGTATTGTTTAGAGTTTTGTGGCTGTTTCGTCATCTTTTGGGAGAACCATTCTGCTCTTTTTTTATGTGGCTCGATATGAGTCAGTATAGCTTTGGCCAGTGATTAATGTGCAAACTTAAGAATCAATTACTGGAAAGCCATATGATTTGACTACAAAAATGCCAGCGAATTATTTTTGTACGCAGTATTTAATATTTTTCATTACACTTTCGGCATATTAAAGTATGTTCTCTCTTCATTTTCTGAGAGTGAATGGTGTATAATTGAAGCAGAGCTATTGTTGAAGTTATATTTTCTGCATTATTTATAGCTCCTTGATGTTGGTTGGGTTTTATTTATTTTTTTAACAACCATAATTGTTTATATTAAGAATTTGTTTCTTTACATTAATTGAGTAGAATTGAAGTACACAACCTCTTAAAGGTTTGAGGTCGGTAAGATTTTTAAAATGTTTTTGAAAGCCTCGTATGCTCACCAAAACTGCATTTATTCAGAAATACTGTAATCAAATCTGTAACTGTGAAGTATTATTACAATTTAAAATAACTGTTTTCTATTTTCAGATATTTTAAAATGCAATTCCTGTGATGGCAAAGCTCAATTTGATCCTTCAGAAATCATTCTAATATGCTGATTTGGTGCTCAAGAAACATTTCTTATTATTGTCAATACTGAAAACACTTGTATCCTAGTGTCCACAAAAAATATTAAGCAGCACATTTTTTCGGGATTCTTTGATGAATAGAAAGTTTAAAAGAACAGCATTTACTTGAAACAGAAATCTTCCGTAACATTATAAATGTCTTTACTCTCACTTTTGATCAATTTAATATATCCTTGCTGAATAACAGTATTAATTTCTTCAAATTTTTGAACAGTAGTTTAGTTCTGGACTGCACACTATATGTTTTTATGTTTAGAAAGAAAACATGCCCACATAAAGGTAGAAATGGCCTTGAAAATCAGTTGGTCAGTTTAATCCAGCGGGTCGCTGGCTGTGGCCTCTCTCTCAGGGCTCTTCTGTGTGTTGAGTGTCAGCAGTAACATTGTCTGTTGGCCACCAGCCTCTCATTGAGCTTTAATCCATGGATGAGGAAAGATATGGTAAATGAAGCTTACATTAGAAATTTTTTTTTTATTGTACTCATCTGACTTGGCTTCTAATGCATTTGTGGTCTTAGCTTGTTAACTTATTGTTAATCAGACAGGTTGTTGATTGTGGTTGGAAACTACACCTATTTCAAGCTGTAAACAGTTTTGACGTGCTAGTGGTTATTTTTGCTCCTGTTTTGTAGAGTTTGGAGTTCACCTTGCAGAGCTCACTGTCGACCCACACGGAGCACTTGCTATTCGCCAAGTAAGACTAGATATTTTCAGCATAAATGAGCAGATAAACAGGTATTTGATTATTGTTGTTAGATTTGCTTAATTTGTTTGCTATATGACTCTTGTAGTTGGCCTCTGTCATTCTGAAGCAGTATGTTGAGACTCACTGGTGTGCCCAGTCAGAGAAATACAGGCCCCCAGAGACGACTGAATGGGTAAGAAGTGAACTGTGTATTTATGTTTAGATGTGATGTTATCTGAGATGTGGCATTGTTAATTTGTTTCCCATATCCCTTTCTGTTCAGGCCAAAGCTGCGATCCGTGAGCTTCTGCCAAGTGGTTTGCGGGAGGCCATCAGTAAGGTGCGCTCCAGCGTGGCCTATGCCCTGTCGGCTATCGCACACTGGGACTGGCCTGAAGCTTGGCCTGGGCTCTTCAAGCTCCTCATGGACATGCTGGCCAGTGGGGATGTTAACGCTGTACACGGCGCCATGAGGGTCCTCACAGGTAATGACTCTGAACATCTACACCTCTTTCTCGCAGTTACAACAAGTGACAATATTTTTGTGATGTTACTAAGCAACATATTATTATGCGTTTCATAGAATTTACCCGAGAGGTGACTGATGTTCAGATGCCGGATGTTGCACCTGTCATTTTGCCTCAAATGTACAAGATTTTTACCATGGCAGAGGTATTATACTCCGCTTAAAAACACAGTGCAGTCCTTGCTTCTGAGACAGTCATGTGTAATGTATGTTATTGACAATAACAATGTTGTGTTGTGTTACTGTTGCAGGTTTACAGTATTCGCACTCGATCCAGAGCCGTTGAGATCTTTACCACGTGTGCTAATCTCATCTGTGCGATTGATGAAGTAGCAAAGGTAAGGTTTTAGTGAAATATTTTTTGTTTATAGGTAAACCGGTAACACTTTGGACAGTAAACATTTAAAATGTTATAAAATGTTACTTATTTATAAAAGAATCCTGACAAAAATGTATCAGGTTTTCCACAAAAATATTAAGTAGCACAACTCTTTTCAGCATTGATAATATAAGTAATGTTTCCTGAGCACCAAATCAGCATATTGGAATGATTTCTGAAGGATCATGTGACACTGAAAACTGGAGTAATAACCGCTGAAAATTCAGCTTTGCCGTCACAGAAATAAATTGCATTTTAAAATATATTAAAATAGAAAACAATTATTGTACATTGCATTAATATTTCTGTTTTTATCATCAAATAAATGCAGCATTAGTTAGTAAAGAGACTTCTTTCAAAAACATGAAAAAATATATCAACCCCAACATTTTGAACTGTAGTGTATACATTTTAATGTAAATTTGTATAAGTTAACATTAAACTAAATTATAAAATGCAGTGGAATTTGTGACTTCATAATACCTAATACTTCACAGTAAGTATTAAAAGGGGTAACTGGCATTTTAAACAATTATGTTTGATTTTAGGGTGCTGCCAACACTCTGATCTTCCCGGTGGTGCAGCAGTTCACTGAGGCCTTCATACAGGCCCTGCAGATTCCAGATGGACCCACTTCAGATAGTGGCCTGAAGATGGAAGTGCTAAAGGTGACTAGCTGTTGTATCATGCAGAAAAATACTTTTTCCCCTAGTGGTGTGAATGTATTTATCAATTGTTATCTCTTCATAGGCAGTGACGGCTCTTGTGAAGAACTTCCCCAAACCCATGGTGTCCTCCATGCAACAGATTCTACCTATCGTATGGAACACCTTGACAGAAAGCGCCTCTTTATATCCATTCATTGACAGATTTTACCACTTGTTTAACCTATCGCCATTAAAGGAAAAGTTCACCCAGAAATGAAAATGTACTCATGCTCAAGCCATCCAAAATGTAGATGAGTTTATATCTTTATCGTAACAGGTTTGGAGCATTACATGACTTGCTCACCAATGGATCCTCTGCAGTGAATGGGTGCCGTCAGAATGAGAGTTAAAACTGCTGATAATAACATCACAATAATCCACAAGTAATCCACTCAACTACAGTCCATCAGTTAACGTCTTAGGAAGTGAAAAGCTGTCTGTTTGTAATAAACAACTCCATCATTAAGATGTTTTTAACTTAAAACTGTTGCTTTAGCTAAAATAGTTCATAAAACCATAATATTGCTTTCTCTTGGAAATCTGAGGGTGAGCAAATTTAAATTTTTGGGTAAACTATTCTTTAATATCTCAGACCTATGTTTTTATCGGTGCCAGTTGTTTCAGTAAAATATTGGAAGTTTTTTTCTTAACCAAGCATGTACTTATGTGAGAACTGAGGTCAACTACACAGAAGAAGTAGATGATCCAATTGACTCTGATGGTATGTGGCACTAGATTTTTGCAAGAACTGATCATTGTTATTCAGACTAGCTTAGTAAGCGCTGAGCTCTGTTAATTGATCGTCACAGGTGAGGTCCTTGGCTTTGAGAACCTCGTCTTCAGCATCTTCGAGTTTGTCCACACACTGCTGGAGAACAAGAAGTTCAAGAGCACAGTGAAGAAAGCTCTACCAGAGCTTATATATTACATCATCCTCTACATGCAGATCACGGAGGATCAGGTTTGTGGGCAGTGTGAGTGTGTCATGTCTTTTTTATAGCCTTTATCTTCATGTTCTCGTCCCATCTCACAGATCAAGGTATGGACAGCCAATCCACAGCAGTTTGTTGAGGATGAGGATGATGACACATTCTCTTATTCGGTCCGGATATCTGCACAAGATTTGTTGTTGGTGAGAGCACAGAGAATTTGTTTGTAGGTGTTTAAATTTAGAGCCCGACCGATATGGGTTTTTTGATACCGATATTAGGGAGTAAAAAAGGCCGATATCGATATGTTGACCGATATTCTTTGTGTATATTATAGTACAGTGCAGGGCTCTACGCTTACTTTTCTTTTTAGGAGCACTTGTGCTCCTAACTTAAAAAATTTAGGAGCACGTTCAAAATTTTAGGAGCACCTTCTAAACAATTATCCAAAATGTTATCAAAAAGTAGCCTTCCCATTACGAGGTGATATTTGACTCCTCTAACTTTATTAAAAGTATGTCATCTTTTGTCAAATTCTTAAAAAATATATATTTTATAAGCTTTTTAAAAATTGTAATTAAAACGACAGAATAAGAACAAGTAGAATAAGAAATATAAGTTACCAATCAAATTAAATCAGTATTAACAAAATTAATTTGTAGAGGTGGCACAGAAGAACACAAAAGTGGCTTGGTGTACTTTCAGACATTTAATGAGGCTCAGAAGTGGAATGAGTGCAATTAAATCCATAAATTCATGATGATATTAATGTTTTAAATATAGCATTTTGAATATAGAAATATTAAATGATTTAAATAACTGAAAAGATACTTTTAAAATGAAACAAACTGCCAGCAGGTGGCGGTAAGTCACTGATTTTTATCACTGAATCATTCATTCAATTGATTAATTCGAATAGCTGATTCATTCATGAATGAATCAAGTGACTGTCTTTATGAATGGGTAATCATGAATCACTGACTCACTAGATTCATTTAAAAAAAAAAACGTTCATTCATAAACGAGACACCGCAGTGTTTGAATGGAGATGCGCAGCGGCTGAGCTGACTTTGTTTTAAACTATTTTCAACGACGAAATAGAGCAAAATCAGACAATAGTGTTATAGTCTGACAATGTAAGTCATTTAATATTAACTTCTTGTTTATTGAATTGTATTGTATTAAATCAGTATCACATTTACAAACTCCTTTAAAAATCATTAAAAGCTGGCACTCATTTTAGTTCATCTCGATCTCACATCTATAATCAACGAAGCTCTCTACACTGCGCAATGAATCTCTCACTTTGCTTATGAAAGAATTCGTGAGATATGTCTGTGATACATTACTCAACGCTGTAAAAACACGTAGAAACCGTTGAAGCTCCCCTGAGCGCAGTCACAAGTATGATGATCTGGTCAGTCGCACTGGTGCTCCTGAAAAATTTTTTATAGTCGCACGCAGTAGTTTAATGCGACTGAAATGGTCGCACTGTAGAGCCCTGCAGTACCAGTCAAAAGTTTGGACACTTTCCCATTCGTTTCCGTTGAAGTTTTTCACTTTGGAACATTCATTCACGGATTTACGCTACTGTCTTCACACACAGAAGAAACTTACTAGAGAAGTGTGACATAATATACCTCTGTAAATAAATATAAATTCACGTCTTGCGCACTTTAATGCCCTTTGAATGTAATGTGTACGTTCCCTTGGAACTGGAATCATAGTGGAATATCATGTGAAGTCCACTTCGTAGGGCACTTGCGGTCGAATAAGCCAATGCTTGAATGCTGCTGCCTGAACAAGAGACCTCCTTACTGAAGTGAAAGTGTTGGCTGGTGTCACTATCTCGCAAACGCGCCAGCGGATCTCCACCAAATTCGGGGGATCCCTTCAGCTCGAGGAATTTAACCACCCGTAACTCCCGAACCCTAAGGGCTATCGATGCGGGGGTGGTCGTGCGAGTGTACGTCTTGATAATATCGGCTAAACGATATATCGGTCGGGCTCTAGTTGAAATGTTTTCCCTCCTTTATGTTTAAAGCATTCTTTTGTCCATCAGGCCGTTGCTGCTGAGTTTCAGAACGAGAGCGCTGCTGCTTTAGCCGCGGCTGTAACACGGCACCTCCAAGAGGCAGAGCAAGCCAAGAACACAGGCAGTGAACACTGGTAAACAGAGAAAAACATCCTCTATCACAATTAAACTTTCTTTTTCATTGTGTTGCTTTACATCAGGGTTTCCCAAATGGGGGTTTGAGAACCCCTGGGGATTTGTGAGGGAAATGCAGGGGCTTTTGTGAGTTAAAAGCTAATAATTAAACTGAGTGTAAATGTAAAATAAACAAATGTGGTTGCATAATTGAAACTGCCATATAGCCTTTTTACACATTTGCCCAATTTAAATAAAACACTAGAAAAAAGATACTACTTTTATATCTGTTCAGTTGCATGTCACGTGATCATTAGCCAACATCAGAGAACCATAAACATGCAAATGTGTTGTTAAATCATTGAAGTATTACCCTTATCTCTGGTGGTACTTCTAGTAAATATGTTATATCTAAGGGGTTCGGCTGACAAAAAAAGGTTTGGGAACCCCTGCCTTACATCAGTATCTCCATGAATATGCAGGTGGAAGGTGCATGAGGCTTGCATGCTGGCCCTGGGGTCAGTCAAGACCATCATCACTGAGAATGTAAAGAACGGTCGTGTGCATTTCGATATGCATGGATTCCTTGCCAATGTCATTCTTGCTGACCTCAATTTACCAGGTAACCTTGTTCTAAACTTTCATTTTGATCTTATGTCTGTATATGGCCTGAGTGTAGACCTGTGGATGTGATCCCCATGTTATTTAATTCCCAGCAGCCTCTCCATTCCTGTTGGGTCGGGCCTTATGGGCAGCCAGTCGCTTCACCGCAGCAATGTCCCCAGAACTCATTCAGCAGTTCCTCCAGGCCACTGTGAGTGGTCTACATGAGAGCCAGCCACCCTCTGTCCGGATCTCTGCTGTGAGAGCGATCTGGGGGTAGGACTTTCATTTCCAGTCTCTCGTGTGCAGAGTTTAATCATTTGTGCAAAACGGTATGGTTGTTATTTGCAGTTATTTTTTATTTATTTATTTGATCTTTTTCACTATTTAAGCCTGAAATTAATTTAATACACTTACACCTTCAAATGAGACATGGCTTGGGCTGCTCTTAAGCAGGAATCTTATTTGGTTCTACACCTTTTACAGTATTCCCACGCGTCCTGGAAAACACATGGAAAATGAGAGAAAATGTGAAATGTCCTGGAAAATCTTGTAGTTGTCCAGGGAAATTATTGTTTTAAAAAATGTATGTTTTGTGCAGATATTTTTTATGTAGCATAATTTTTATAATTTTTATGTCAGACCATTCTGTTTTCTGTCTTCAGATTTTGAAATTACATCTTACAAGTTAATCTAATTTAAATCAGAAACTGCTCATGTATGTAGCATCTTAGTTTGGATCGTGATTAAAATGCAGTGGTTGCCTCTAATTTTAAATGTGTACAGATAGTACTGTCTGCATTAGAGCAAAAAACATGTTCAAAAACATGATCTTATCTCTTGCATTAAAAAATAAATATTAGCAAATTGGTATCGGAATCGGCCCATTTGCTTGTAAAAAAAATAAATAAAATTTGGAATCGGCCATCAAAAAATCAAGATTGGTGTATCACTACTGACTTTTGACAGTGTGAGCGTTGACGTGTTTCCCAACGTTCTAGCCAGTGGTGAACATTGTTAACTAATAATTTGGATTGTTGTCAAAAGTAGGCCATTAGTACTTCTGTACCAAGTTGATACTGAATTTTTTAAAATGTAACAATATCAGCCTTTCTGCAGCACTGGTAGTACCAAATACAGACTCAATGCAGTACTCGCTGATAGGCGGCTGCTTTCAAATGCTTCAGTGCATATTTATATCGCTTTACGTGAACAGTGATATGCAATGGCCAATCAGAGGTGTTTAAGTTAGTCAGAATTAGTTCTTCTGTACCAAGTCGAAACTAAAAATTTAAAAACGTAACAATACCGGCCCTTGTGCAGCCCTGGTAGTACCAAGTACAGACTCATATCAGGACTCGCTGATAGGCAGCTGCTTTCAAATGCTTCTGTGCTTATTTATATCGCTTTCCATGAACAGTTACATGCAATGGCCAGTCAGAGGTGTTTAAGTTAATTTGACCCTTTTAAAGCAATACTTAATTGAAAAATATTTGAAGGATACATGCCAATATTTTAAAATATTATTTTCTTTAATATTATTATTATTAGTAGTATTAATAATTGACTGATTTAATTTTAATTTAATTTTCAAATAGTTTAATAAAATAAATACTTTCTCTTTTTTTGTTGATAAGGTACTGAAATTGGTTCTTAAAATCATTTGTTGAATAATTAAGAGCTCATATTAAAGAGCTGATGTTTTTTAGTTAAGTCATGGCCATAAACTGTATGCTTTTAAAGACTTCTGGAGAGAGGAATATATTAATTTAGGGCATCCTTGTTTTTTATTGTCACTGTAATTAAATTAAAAATGTCCTGGAAAAGTCCACGAAGACCTGGAAAATTATCACTGAAAAAGAGTGGGAACCCTGTTTTAGTTTTAAGGACAGAAACCTAAAAAAATATCTTGAGAAATGAATGTACATATGTGGTTTAAACTGACTAATTCATACACAATTTAATTATTTCAAACTAATGCCGGTGTGTATTGTTTTTTATTAAATTTATTTTTTTATTATTTACATTTTTATTATTTAAATTAATATCTGTATTCATCAAGCATGCATTAAATTGATATAAAATGACTAATGACATTTAGAAAAGTAGATTTAAGATTTCTATTTCAAATAAATGCTGTTAATTTTAACTTTCTGGTAATCAAAGAATCCTAAAAAAAAAAATGTTTTTAAATCATGATTTCCACAAAAAGAGTGATCCCTCTTTATATCGGTTTCACAGGTACTGTGATCAACTCAAGCTGTCGGAGAGTACTCACGTCCTGCAGCCCTTCCTGCCCAGTATCTTGGAAGGGCTGGTGCAGCTCGCGGCTCAGTTCAGCTCTGAAGTTCTCACTTTAGTCATGGAAACCCTCTGTATTGTTTGCACCGTGGATCCGGCTTTCACCACGAGTGCTGAGAACAAGATCTGCCCACTCACTATTGCCATCTTCCTTAAGTACAGTAATGGTAAGATTATTTTATAGTCAACAGTCAGTATCATTTGTAATTTAGATGACCTGTGGCTTATCATGTTCTCTTTTCCTTTTCTGTTAGATCCTGTTGTAGCGTCTTTAGCGCAGGACATCTTCAAAGAGCTTGCCCAGATTGAAGCCTGCCAAGGACCCATGCAAATGCGCCTCATTCCTACTCTTGTTAGCATTATGCAGGCACCGCCTGATAAAATCCCATCTGGCCTTTGTGCTGTAAGTTAAACGTCTCAATTTGTTCTACTTCTTACTGTAATCTGTAAGTAATACATATTTTTTGTTCCTACAGACATCCATAGATATCCTAACTACGGTTGTTCGTAACACTAAACCCCCGTTGACTGACATGCTTGTGTGCCAAGCTTTTCCTGCAGTGGCCCATTGCACTCTCCGCACAGATGACAACACCACAATGCAGGTAGCATCATTCTCCCAGAAACAAATCCGATATGTCTTTTCAGAGTCCTCATGTCGGTTGGTATCTAACTCTCATCATTGTTGATTTTCCCAGAATGGCGGTGAATGCTTGAGGGCCTATGTATCCGTGGCGCTGGAGCAGATTGCCCAGTGGCAAGATGAGCAAGGCCACAGTGGTCTGTGGTATGTCATGCAGGTTGTCAGTCAGCTCCTGGACCCCCGCACATCCGAGTTCACTGCTGCTTTTGTAGGTCGTCTAGTGTCCACTCTCATTGCCCGTGCTGGCACTCAGTTGGCTGACCAGCTGGACCAAATACTGCGTGCTATTCTCAGCAAGATGCAGCAGGCCGAGACCCTCAGTGTGATGCAGGTAGGGTTGGATTGATACCAGAATTTTGGTCTAGGTGCAGTACCACAATGCTGATAGTAAACTGAAACTTTTTCAAACTAAAGCTTGGGGGCCACAAAAAGGTGCTGGGGGTCTGTGGAAAATTTGAAAGAACCAGAATAATTTCTTACAATGCATTTTTAGGGCTGTCAAAGTTAATATGTTAACTTTAAATGTTTAACACAGTAATTTTAAAGGGGTCATGAAAGGATTTTTTTCAATTCATATTTTAATATGTTCCTTGAGGTTCACTTATATTAATAAAGTTTTTTGCACAAAAAAAACATTTGTGAAATAGTGATGTGCGGATGGCAGTTATATCTGCGGGCACTGCAGATAATCAGCGGGTCGGGTAATAAAAAAATGCATTCTGATTATTTGCGGGTGGCTCGCGGGTGGATAAAATACATAATTAATAATGTAAGTAGTAACTACATTTTCTAAAATATGAACGTGTTTTAAATAGGCTACAGAAATTGAATAAACTGTAAATTAACATTAAAAGTTATTCAACAAAACATTATTTAGTCAAGAAGAGCAGTGAGGTATTTTCTCTGTCTTTTGTTGTTTGATTAACATTAATGACAGACGGCACAGCTTTATTAGGCTGCTGTCACAAGACCTATTTCACGGATCCAGTACTGATACTCATGCGTTTTATTTAGCAACTGTTTACATTAACTTAAGACAAAACCGACTGTGCTTTCTCAATTTGGTACTCGAGCGCACAGAAAAGCGCCACTGGAGAGCGCGAGTACCGAATGGCTTAAAAAGACGTGAAAATAATAAATTTTTGTGACGATGCAACAATGACTGATTAGGATATTGACAATTCTGTCAACTGTCCTGAAACGCGAGCTAAAGTCTTACATCGCAGTGTGCAGCAGCTCTAGATGCATCGATGTGAAGAGAAAGTCAAAGAGAGAAGATGCAGTACAGCTGAATCACCTACGCTGTTTTCATCTGATGGTTTGTGTGGATTTATTTACTCATCTAACCTACACACTATATTGAATAAATGTTTTGCAGCAGTTTCCCTCATTTTAAAGTCGAAAGCTGCGGGAATGAGTAATGCGATGTATGCGCAATGCCGCAACGATATTCAGCACCTGATTAAACGGTATTCTATTATACAGAGAATTGTGAAATAGATTTTCATAATTTTTCAAAAACTTTCTGGGTTTATTTATTTTTACAAAACTTTCCAGGCCTGGAAATTGCTGTTCAATGACTTTTCCAGGTTTTTCATGACCGTACGAACCCTAATGTGATGATCGGGTGCGGTTATCTAAATCAGACAAAAATACAGGTGCAGGCGGTTGGCGGGTGGATAATTTATTTGAAGCTGTGGATTTGGGTGACGTTTTAGCTCATCCGTGCATCACTAATGTGAAAAAATGATTATTTTCAACCCTCATTCTGACCCTCTATCTAAAAATGATCTGTTTTCAAGGGGCGGGTCCTTTAAGGCTTGTCAGTAATCGGCCACTGTTATGATTAGCTAACGTCATTGCATATGAAACCATATCAACGCCCCCCTCACTACTGCATGTGAATAATTGCTTTGAAAACATCCATATAAAACCATAATTTACAGACAAAGCATTATGAAATCATTTACTTACGGTTTGCGATGCAGCTGCAGTCAGATCCAACAGCTTCATCTTTCAACAAATGTTCCTTTGCAAACTCTCCATTACATTTTGCCTCGTTTACAAAACAAAATGCTCCAAACAAATGTACGTATGATCCTCCGATACGATCCAGGATGCCATTTAAAATGGACCATCTGCTTGTTTCTAATGCTGGGATTCTTCTGATGTCTATGCAGAGATGCAAACTAGCTGTTTAAACCAAATGCATCAAAGCAAATGGTCTTTCACTCTTCCGTTTGTCCTGTTGTCGACAGACTATGTCAGAAAGTGAACGTGCATCTGTATACTCTATCCGGTATAGACAAGAAAGCGGCAGCTATAATGGGTTCAATTTGCTTTAGACGTGACACTCAGTGTAGGTAAGTGTCTGAAGTGACTGAACGCCAGTGGGCGGGGCCTATGGTGAGATGATGACTATTCATCGATGTCTTGCTCTGGAGGCAGTGTTTATGCAAATGTCTGTGCCTTTGTGACGTCACATGCCACCTCAGATCCAAACGAGCTGTGCTTGGAGTTTGATTGAATAAATGCTTTATTTATAATGAGGATATTTTAAGCTATGAAACTTGCAGGATGTTGTAATGGTACTAAGACCTCTTATATGCCAAAAGATCAAGGCAAATTTGATTTCTCATGTCATGACCCCTTTAAAATATTTACTGATTTTGGCATTATTACTGTTTGACATTTTCAAAAGAAAAAGCATAATAGGACCCCTTTAATTTTCTTGTACAGCAGATAAGTCTGAATTGTGCTGTAGCTGCTGGCTCAAATGAGGTGTGAAATACATTCTCGCTCTTCATTTTACAGTCCCTGATCATGGTTTTTGCCCACCTGGTCCATTCCCAGTTGGAGCCCCTGCTGGAATTCCTATGCAGTCTTCCAGGTCCCACAGGGAAACCTGCCCTAGAGTTTGTCATGGCTGAGTGGATGAGTCGCCAACATCTGTTCTACGGCCAGTATGAAGGCAAAGTCAGGTGAGGGTTTCCAGTCATGTCTGCAGTGTGTTTGAAGAAATTGCACAGCTTCCGTTTGAAATAACACTGTAATCGCTCTGTCCACAGTGCTGTTGCCTTGTGTAAACTTCTCCAGCATGGTCTGAATACAAATGACAAGCGCCTCCAAGATATAGTCGTCAAAGGAGATGAAATTTTTAATCCAGACGAGGGAATCTGTACACGTTCCAAATCAGCCAAGAGTAAGTTAATGATCTCTTAAACTGCCAAATGAATGATTATTAATAATTGTTATTGTCTCAGATATCTGACTGATCTGTTTCTCTCAGACCCACAGCGGTGGACCAACATTCCTTTGCTGGTAAAGATCTTTAAACTCATCGTCAATGAACTGTCTTCTGTGGTGGAGGCTAATGCAAATAGGGCAAATCCTGCAGACTGGAGCCAAGGTACTTGTGTGGTTTAACTATTTACCCCTAGTATTAGAATTGATCGTTGACATTGAAATGTGGAGCCGTCTTAAGTTTAGTGCATTTGCTTTGCAGACACTGGTGGCATGTGGGACGATCTGGCTGAGGAAGAGGATGATGAGGAAGAAGATGAAGGATTAGCAGGACAGCTTCTGTCTGATCTCATTGCCTGCAACAAATATGGTGAAGTCTCATATTACTAACAGTTACATTTGCATTTATATTGCATATATTGTGATATATATCACACATTTCCTAGGAATCAAACCTATACCGTAAGCTTTATTTTTAAAAAAAGATTGTCATCAATGTTATTTTAGTATTTATATACTATTAATTTTTTTATTAATATTTAGAATTAGAATTTTATTTTTATATTTTGATTTATATTTCTTTTTAATTTACTTTAAATTTTAGTACTTTTGTTATGAGCTTTTGTAATTTTTTTAAATTTTTTTTTTTTTATAAATACCATTAAATGAAATATTAGTATTTTTACATTTAAATTAACTATCTAGGTTAAATGTATTTGTTTACTAATTTGCTAACTACTTAAATACTTAATTTTTTTAATAAATTTTCATCTAATATGTTTTATTTTATTTCAGCTTTTTCAATTAACAAAAATGTTTTAATAGTTTTAGTTAACAATAATAACTGCTTCACTTCTTTTGCAAAGCTTTTGTGGTGGACAGACATGTGCTGTTCTTTACATGTTAGGATTTATTAGTAAAAGCAAAAGAACACAAATATGAGTAAAACAATGAAGTACACAAATCGTTGCATATTCACTACCTTGTCTTTTCTATAAATAGTCTGTAACACCTATTGTGACTTCCCCATAGACGATGATTATTATGAGGATGATGAGGAGGAGGATCCAGATGCTCTGAAGGATCCCATATATCAAATTGACCTTCAGGTGAGTTATTTGGCATCGACACTAAAGTATTGCTGTAACCAGACCTCATATCTTCATTGCTCGTCTCCGTGTTTTTTTCCACAGGCGTATCTGACAGATTTCCTTACCCAGTTTGCTCAGCAGCCTTGCTATAGCATGTTTTCAAGCCACTTGAATGAAGTAGAGAGAGGAGTCTTGCAGTCCATCGGTATGTGACCTGTATACCCAACATCGGCTCCTTGTCCTTTGTTTCCGTCTTTACCACTCAGTCATCTTTTCTTCAAACTTGAACATTTGAGTGGACTCGGAATGCCTTTCGGACGACGTTCTTGATCCACAACCCAAAAGAGGACTTAAAGGTTTACGTGCCTCTCCCTGTGTTTTATTAAGGGAAGGAATGGACAATGATTCCCGGGGATGTTATAAGAGCAGGGTGTGAGGGGCACACAGACAGGACTATGTGGGTGCATTTGAATCGGATGTCAAAACAATGCTGTGCTTTGATAGACCTGTCTAGTATGATGAATGAATTTTTTGCAAAGGGACTGGTAACAGTATAGGAATGATTTAAAAATATCAACTGTCCATTTGTACCTTCTCACTCTACTAATTCATGATGGTTAAAAAATCTTTCTGTAAAGGAAGGAAAAAGACTTCTGACAGATGATGAATCTACACTTTGAAAAGAAGTTGGAACTGTTGACAGCCTTATTAAAGTTCTCCATGTTGTTTGTCATTATGTGGTCTCATGAGCATGATCTTTATGGCTGCACTGTTGGGTGAGCATGAAGAATAATATAGTGTTACCATAGTGATCCTACAGTCTTATTAGCAGCATTGTCTCCATTGAGGTATGAGAAGAATTTCAAAATAAAAGGCCTGTTAAGGTCTAAATTTTAAATGTCTAGGTTATTTTTGCAGATTTAGAAATCTGTATGAAAGTATTTTATTTTTCTACTGTAAACAATCTTCATTTACTCAAATCTA
Organism: Sinocyclocheilus anshuiensis; assembly: GCF_001515605.1. NCBI lineage: Eukaryota > Metazoa > Chordata > Actinopteri > Cypriniformes > Cyprinidae > Sinocyclocheilus > Sinocyclocheilus anshuiensis. The sequence goes on along the minus strand of NW_015539889.1, from coordinate 2,606,406 downwards.
TTTTGCAGAGTGCAATAAATGTTAGTAAATGTACTTTACCATTAGAATTGAACACATTTGATTATGAACGTACAAATTTGTATGTTACATATAAGATGTATGTTGTTAGGTTACTAGGCATTGTTTTGTTAAAAACAAATGTGGCCTCAGTTTTGTTTTAAAAAATACTTTTAAGAACTAAATTAAGGTTTAGGAAAATATGGACTTTATTACACAATTATTTACAGATTTCTTTTAAGTTTTAATTACTATGTTTTCCAGTACAAGCTACACTGGTAGTGGCACACTCTACATTAATTTACACATTTTAAGTAGACAATATACACAAGTTTTATATTTTAAAACAAATATGATTTGTAGCAGACAAATTATGGGAATATTTTTATCAAACTTTGAGTTAGAGGTAATGAAACAAAAAAAAAACTATATATGTATGTACTGCGAACTGATTAATACATTTAATTAAATGTAACATAGCCCTCTTACTTTAAGAAAAGACGCAGTGTAGTCTCTACATATAATGTGAGTGAGTGTATTTATCTCCAGAAATGTGAACTATTCAGAGCGGCCGAGGCGAGCTGTACAGGAGTGAAATATAATGAAATATAAGCGTTATCCAGGCGAAGTGAACGTCCTTTAATTTATTTGATCAATGAGGAGGCTGAGGCTGGTACTGGAGATTTGGCGTGCGGGCGTGTAGCGTCACGGGCGGTGTGTCATTCCACTCAGATCGCATGTTGATCACGAAGCCGCTTGATTCGGAGCTCCGCTGTCTGCGAGTCGTGGCAGAATATATCGTTTTAAGGTCTTTTTTCAAAGGATGCAAACGTAACCGTTCTTGTCTGGTGTAACGGAAAGTGTACTGGACAGCATGTCCTTCTACGCCGTCATTATACCGGTCCTCTGTATCATTTTCTCGGCTTGGCAGGGTAAGACGATATTGTAGTTTCTTCATAGGCCTCATTGTCGCAAATATTTACTTACAAACATGTTTCTGTTTATAATGTATTATAGTCATCAGCAAAAAAAAACATTACTCAAATACCACGTATAGCTCTTATCTAATGCAATTTATATATACATAGCTGCCGTGGCTACAAACCAGAATATGTCATTTCTATAGCAACACCTCTCAAACCCCTCAGATTTGTAAATTCACATGAGGCTGCAGTTGTTTTTCTTCTGCATTCTGTAAGGTAGGTCATTCACTGCAGAACCAGTAACTGAAACATTATCTAAGAGTTGAGACCTTGACGCAAGTGGTCAACTGACCTACATGTAATTTCATATGTTTTAAAAGGTTTTACTCAAAATAAATTCAAGAAATTACTTGGCGGCACTTCAGTCGTTATTTGGGTTAGCTAAGTGATCGTCTACGCAGTTAACTAATCCTAAATTAATGATTAATGGACTTATGAATTAATGTGCTCATAGCGCATTAATTGCCCCTCTGTCTATTTAGGTTATTGTTAATGTTTATTATAAATATTTAAGCGTGTGTGTGTGTTTGTTTGTTTGTGTGTACAATTGATTATGTAATAACACATTACAATATGTGTTTTATTTATTAATGCATATTAAATGCATATTATATTACTAAATGTTTCAGTTCCTCAAATGTTTAAAAATTTATATTGAAACCAGCTTTTTAATGTTAATGCTGTTAATTTGTAGGCCAAACTACAACCTATTATATTATATTATATTATATTATAACTGTAACCTCCAAGTTTTGTAGGATTCGGCTTCCCCTTCAGAATCTTTTTTTTTTCAGAATCAGAACCTTTGTTTTAGTATATACAATGCTGCTTGAAAGTTTGTGAACCCTTTAGAATTGTCTATATTTCTGCATGAATATAACCCAAAATGTCATCCGATTTTCATGCAAGTCCTGAAAGTTGACAAAGAGAACCCAATCAAACAAATGAGATGAAAATATATACTTTGTCATTTATTTATTTATTCAGGGAAATGATCCAATGTTACATATCTGTGAGCGGCAAGAGTATGTGAATCTCTAGGATTAGCTGTTAATTTGAAGGTGAAATTAGAGTCCATCTGTTCAGAGGTGTTTTCAATCAGTGAGATGACTATCAGGTGTCAGTGTATGCCCTGTTTTATCTAAAGAACAGGGATCTATCAAAGTTTGGTCATGTTTGTGGAAGTGTATCATGGCATGAACAAATGAGATCTCCGAGGACCTCAGAAAAAGAGTTGGTGTTGCTCATCAGGCTAGAAAAGGTTTCAAAGCCATCTCTAAAGATTTTGGACTCCACCAATCCACGGTCAGACAGATTGTGTACAAATGGAGGAAATTCAAGACCACTGTTACCCTCCCGGTGCTGTTACTCACCGGATAATTTTTCTCAATAAATAAATGACAAAGTATATATTTTTGTCTCCTTTGTTTGATTGGATTCTCTTTGTCTACTTTCAGGATTTGTGTGAAAATAGAATTATGTTTTGGGTCATATTTATGCAGAAATATAGAACATTTTAAAGGGTTCACAAACTTTCAAGCAGCACTGTATATATATATATATATATATATATATATATATATACACACACATATA
>NW_015539889.1:2603397-2603791 GCF_001515605.1 Sinocyclocheilus anshuiensis | reverse complement strand
TGATTTAAGTATCTGGTGTGACCCCCTTTTGCAGTAATAACTGCAGCTAAACATTTCTCGTAACTGCTGATCAGTCCTGCACAACAGCTTGTAGGAATTTTAGCCCATTCCCCAGTACAGAACCACTTCAACTCTGTGATGTTGGTGGGTTCCCTCCTATGAACTTCTTGCTTCAGGTCCTTCCACAAAATTTCAATTGCATTAAGGTCCGGAATTTGACTCAGTCATTCCAAAACATTAACTTTGTCCTTCTTTAACCATCCTTTGGTCAAATGACTTGTGTGCTTGGGGTCGTTGTCTTGCTGCATGAACCAGTTTCTCGAGACAGATGTCCTGACATTTTCCTTCAGAATTTGCTGGTATAATTCAGAATTCATTGTTCCATCAATGATGG
>NW_015539889.1:2601469-2601838 GCF_001515605.1 Sinocyclocheilus anshuiensis | reverse complement strand
AATCCACAGCTCAGTACTCACTACTCAATACTCATGAGTACTTTTAAATAGGCTACTCTTTTACTCTTACTCGAGTAGTTTTTTGGACAAGTACTTTTACTCTATTCGCACTACATTTTTTGGAAGGTAATGGTACTTTTACTTGAGTATATTTTTTCAGTACTCTTCCCACCACTGATTACAAGTCTTGCTTTTAGAGTGTTCTTTGTTGGTGGACCACTCCTGGGGAGGGTAACAGTGTTCTTGAATTAACTCTATTTGTACACAATCTGTCTGACTGTGGATTGGTGGAGTCCAAAATCTTTAGAGATGGCTTTGAAACCTTTTCTAGCCTGATGAGCAACACCAACTCTTTTTCTGAGGTCCTCG
>NW_015539889.1:2593636-2601210 GCF_001515605.1 Sinocyclocheilus anshuiensis | reverse complement strand
GTATATATATATATATATATATATATATATATATACACACACATATATATATATATATATATATATATGTTTGTATTTAACCACTAGCTTTGTTTTATTTCTTTCAGTGAGTGCAGATGAGGACTGCTTGTGGTATGTGGACAAAAATGGCACCTGGCACAATGGCTTTGATTGCCCACTCATAACCTTCTGCTGTGGGAACTGTCACCGCCGTTACTGCTGCCTGGATGGCTTCAAGATGATCACCGAGGCGGGACAGAAGCGCTGCATGCTGTTCCATCTCAGGTACACTTTTTAAGATTCTAGATTATTGACCACTTAGTGGCCTAAAGAGGCTCATTAACCTCACATTAGACTGCCAAATAAAACTAATTAAGTATAACTGTTATAAAATAAATGCTTAATCTTAATGGTGAAGGTGCTGATTGCTAGACCTAACAGCAAGCATTTTATTTTGCATTTATTCATTTAGCAGATGCTTTTATCCAAAGCGATTTTTCTGAGTTTCTCCCAGAGAAGTCGGATAATTCAAAATTGGTGTCTTTCCTGACAAGTTTTCTGTCCTGCCTCTCTCAGCCCTTCCACTATAGCTGGCATTGCTTCATCGATCCTGCTCTTTGTGGCTGCTATAGCAACCATGGTCTGTTGCTTCATGTGTTCCTGTTGTTATCTGTACCAGCGCCGCCAGCAACGTGGCAGAACTCCTTATGAAGGTAAACGCAATAACTTTATTCTCTTCACAGTCCATCCTGAATTTATTACAAATACATAAGAATGAATAAAAAAAAAACAAAGTAAATATCGGATTTTTTGCAGAGACACATGAAGGTATTATATGTAATATTTAGCATGTATCTGAATGCATTTTTATTTATTTATTTTTTTGCTGTTGGGTTGCATGATATACAACAACTATAAATACATCAAATCTTATATACAGTGCACTCACGTAAAGCTGGATATAATATCAAGCAAAACTCAATTGCTTGATTGTCTGTATCATCGAAAAATGTAAACTATTTTATAGTTGTATAAATAAAACATAAAGTAAATTATCGCACAACTCTATTTGTAAAGTTGGATATATAGTATATCCATTTTTTTCAGTATACACACAGAGCACTCACATTATATACTGTATATAGCAAATCGCAACTGCTTGATTGTTTGTATCATTGGAAAATGTAACTATATTATCTTCCAGCTCAAGTCTGCTAAATGTGGCTATAAGGCATGAAGTTATAAAGAATTATCATCGTGATTTTCTGTAAAGCTGCTTTGAAACAATGTGTATTGTGAAAAGCACTATATAAATAAATTTGACTTGATTTCTTATTTCTCTTTCTGGTATTACAGTTGCATTGCTCTTTGTTGGCATACTTATTTAACCACTGGTTTCTTATTGCAATACCATGGCTAATGTTCAAAATGTATCACCTACTAACCTGAGTCTCAATTTCAGCCCAGCATATTCCAATGGCCAGCTATCCTGTGGAGCACATGTACGATGCTTCTGGTAAACCCATTGGACATCCTGATTATCTTGGATATCCAATGGTGCTGCAATATCCAGGTGTCCCCCACCAGTATCCTATGATGCCCCAAGGTCCTCATCCTCCTAATCATCCTGACGCAGGATACAGTCAAGCAGGTATTCAAATGGCCTCTGTCAGAGATCACATACTACAAACAAAGGTCCCAAAAGGGGTTCTTCACAGCAATGCCATATATAGTTAATGCCATAACTATTTTTGGTTTTCCAAAGAGGCTTTCAGTGAACGGTTCTTAAAAGAACCATTTTTTCTTAGTGTGAAGAACGTTTTAATAATCTGAAGAACCTTTTTCAACTTTAAAGAACTTTTTGTGCAATGGAAAGTTTCCATGGATGTTATAGGTTCTTCATGGAACCATCAATTCCAATAAGAACCTTCATTTTTAAGAGTGTATAGTGGAAATAAAAACACCACACTTGCATATAGTAGCACAGACAATCATAACACTTTTCTCTAAGTTGTGTTATTTTTGTTTTCAGCTCCTCCGCCATATTCCCCTCCCCAGTACCCAGGGCACTGAAAGAGCTGAAGTCCCTCAGTGAGGAGAAGATAACCCATACAATGGGTGATGAAGAGGGCCCATGCTTGTGAGGAATCCCTTGTATGAGAAGCCGTTTTAAAAATGTTATTTATTTCTTGATTAATTTGTGGAGTGAAGCATGAACTGACCTCAGAATCGCCTCACGCGTCAGAGTGTTTTCTTGTTTGATGTACAGCTTTCATGTGTCACTAATCAGCGCGTCTCCTCCCACTTGAATCCAGCAACTCACAGACTCAAAAGACTGCTTTAAATGTGCCATTATGTTTTGTCCAACTCTCCGAAATGGACTGTTAAACATGACTCCTGCAGAAGAGACCGGCTGCCAGTTCTGATTCATCTAGGATATCGTTCTTTGTTCAACCAAATGAGAAGAAGCTTGTGTCATTTGCACTTTATTCTGCAATAGACATGCTTAGCTGTCTCTCCCGGCTCGTTTGTTCAAAATGTATTTATTTGACCACTAATCTGAGCGTGTCACTTGCATCATTAAAATCAAATCACGCTATATGCTTTTCATGTCTTATAGACAACTAACATACGGACATGAGACGTAGATGTCTTATAGACAGTTAACATGCAGTATGTAAATAAGAGAGAACTTACATTAAGAATTAATTTCATGTTTCATAGCATCCAACCAAACTTCATTCTGTGCATTTGCAGGTCGTCAACTGTTGTTAGATCTGGCTTGAGCTGTAATGTTAACACCCCTTAGATTTGCATGTCTTTAATTGTATCTCATGCTATGAAGGCCTGTTGTCAAGGGAATAACTGTAATGTTTGCATTCAATTAGCTGTCCGTCTGTGCATTTTAATTTGTTTCAAAAAGCTTTTTGATCTATAAAATATTTCAGTCATTTATGTTGTTTTGTTACACCTTCACAGTGAGATAAGTTTAAACAAAGTCCCTTTACTTTTCCCTCCAAATTCTGAAAAGGAAATCTGAATAGTGATATGAAAACTCAAAAAAAAAAAATTTGCAAGATATAAAAATCGAATTGTGAGATGAAAAGTTGCAATGGTGCGGTCATATTTACCATTGTTTAGTGAATTTTTGCAGGCAAAATTTTCAATGTAAATCCACGCATTCAGGAATTTCGCATGGGGGCATAAGATTTCCTTGAATCTTGGTTTGAAAGTGACTTCTGTGTGAGCTGTGCTTCATACATTGCTACACTACTGACAACAAACAACGGACCTTTTTTGCTCACAAATTTTTGCCGAAATTTCACTAATGCGACCACACATAAAGGTGGGACTTCCATTGCCGCCATATGGAGTGTTACAATTTTTCCCATTCATATTAACACGAGTGGACCTTAATTTCAAAGTTCATCATAAATGACACTTTTCAATGATAAATTAGAATGTAAATTAAAAGAACATTCTCATTAAAATGAGTATCCGCTTAAAATACTTCATCTGGTACATTTGGTACATTTACTTTTAAATGATTTCTGCTACCTCATCTCATATTTGTAAGATTAGTTGTGATGCTTTGTTCATTGTTTAAATAACTTGTTAGTTATTTAAATTAATGTATCGTTAACAGTGTTGTTTTTGCTATATACAGCATATGCTACTGTATTTGTCACTTTGGAATGTGAAGTACAAATAAGAAAAGGATCTATAAAGAGGAATTTTTACAATGTGGAATATTAACAGGTATTTTCAACTTGGGGGAAAAGGCAATTAATAGGCTACTAGTGTTTGTACTTGCACTAATCATCCTATAAGAAAGGTCTAATTGAACAGACTGGACAAGGAGTATTGCATTACTCTCTTTTTACAATAAAAACAGAATTGACTTTGCATGCTGTCTCCATTAATGCAGTTCCTGAAATCAGCATTTTCCTATTGTCATTATTTAATGCTGCCTTATTTTTACACATCAACATTTTGTAATATATCAAAAATATTTTATAATATGCCACAAAATAACTAGTGTTTTGTTAAAAAACAGTTGATAGCTATTAAAAAGTAGGCTGAGCAAGACCAAAATAAATAAAAATGTGTAGACTGGCTTGCTTCTATTTACTAGGATGAAACATCACTTCAAATGTATGAATAGCCAAGGCTATTCTATTGAACCACATTAAACTGATTCCTGGAATAGCACAGCAGCCTATTATAGTATCCAACATATTTCTATAACATTCTATAACATCACTGGAAAAATGTTGTCAGTACTCCAGGAATCCTGATTTCCTTAGTGACCAGGAAGTAACAGTTTGTTTCTGGGATGCTTTTGGGTTTTAGTAAACCATAGCCTTCCCAATTGCCTTTAAAGGACTATGTACCCCCATCTAAATATGGGCATGCGCTCGCGATGGATTTCAAGGAATGTCCGAGCACCACAAACTTGCGCTGACAGTCCATCGCGTCTCGCGCTGCTCTACGCGAATCTTTCACATCCAGAAAGTTTCATCCTCCTTCGTTTTAAATTTTAACTGTTGATGAACAGTTTTTTAAAAAGGTTAAGTACGTGGAAAAACACGGTGATATCTTCAGCGAATTCTATATTACTCTGTATCACTACTGAACGCAATGTCCCGGAGGAAAGTGAGGGGACTCACGAAAACCGGGCGACAGGTGAGCGAGGACCCGGACCTCGACAGTTTACTGTCAAACCTGTCGCCCGAAGAAATGGAGGAGCTGCAGAAAGAGGTTTCCGTCGTTCCTGATCCAGATCCGAGTGAAATAATCGTTGTGGACCAAACGGATTTAAAACCAACCGCGCCACTTAAAAAGGAATCACAACAAAGCAGCCAGACCGATGACTTCAGATCCCGCTTACAGAGGAACCTGTCAACAGAGGTAAAATATTCACTACCTTACAAGTTCATCTATGAAAATGTTAATGACTGAGTTTGAACCAACATGCTTAATGCAGTAGGAGCTTGAAATACATGCAAAACAAATCAATACAAATAATGTGGTTTTCTGGGCAAATATTTCCAAGTTCTAGGGTATTGACAGATTTTTTCAATATAGATTTAGGCCTATATCATTTTAGAACTCTTGTATGTCTTTAGCGAAAGTCACCATATTTTTACATCTTGCACATATTTGTACAACTTTTACAAATTACTTTAAATGTAAAAGGGGTGATGGGCATAAATGTTTACTTTTTGAGGCATGATACAAACAGGAGAAATAACCCTCCTAAGATATATCTAAAGGAGATATATCTATCTTTGGATGTTAAGTCTCTTGAAATGTTGGCCCGGTTGAAGTTCCGTGGTTGATTGCTCCTTTGCTCACTGCCTTTTAAGGATAAGTCTGCCAAGGCTGGAGCTTTCCAATGCAAAACAGCGTGGGTCACAAATCAAACACTCAGCCACTGTGCAAGTTTACATCTTCACTGTGAAACATCCAGTGTAAACATTCAGTGTTCATGCATTACAGGTTTTGTATAACCATCTGTGTCGAAGCACTGTCTTCAGTTGAACATTTTAATATTGATATGTAGGCCTAAGCTACTGGCATTTCCTCCAGTCGGCTCCCCCAAAACAAAAAAAAATATAACATATGTTGCATATGTCACCTTGTTTGTCCATAATTCATACATGTTGAATCCTCAGGGAGAGCCGAAGAAGGAGAGCCGGAAGCAAGAGTACCTGCGTAAGATGGGCCTGAGCCAAGAGAAGAATACCTCCGTGTCTGACAGCAAAGATGGAGGGCTTCAGAGGACCCCCTTCACCTCTTCTTTCTCTAAGCGTGATGGTAGAAAGGAGGACAGGACCCGCAGAGTCACAGAGGGCAGCAAAGATGACAAATTTGGCCCATATGCCCTTTCTAGGAAGGACGAGGAGAGTGAGAAGCAAGAGGAGGTGAAGGAACAAAATGATGGGAGTAAATTCAAAGATAGAAGAGAGATGAGAGAAAGTAGCAGCAGCAAAACCAAAGAATTAATATCCAAGCTTCAGGAGAAGAAGGAGGATAGTAAAGAGAAAAACCGGAAGGAAGACAGTTGTAAAAGGGAATCTGGGGAAAGTAGAGCAAAGGCGATGATTTCTAGGATAAAGGACAAAGAGGAGAAGGAAAGGGAGAGAAAGGAAGAGATTAGGAAGAGAGAGGAAATCAAAACTAAAGGCTATACAAACAGGTTAGAGGAAAAGCAAAATCAGGTTCTAGAAGACAAAACGAAAGAAGAGAAGAAATTCAAAGAAGAAAACCAAATAAGAAGGTTAAGCGAAAAGGTGAAAAAGAGCCCTATGTTGGAAGTAAAGGAACTTCCTGAAAATAAAGAGAAAGAACCGGAAAAAACTTATGAAAATGTGTGGAAGCCACAAGAATATAATGCAAAATCAAGCAATAAGGGAAGAGGGGATGTTCAGAAACAAAATGAAATTGAAAATGAAGTTCATGAACCCATTAATAAGCAAGAGAAAATTGGAAACTGTGTCTCAGATATTATTTCAAAAAGTAAGACAAAAGAGGAGGAAGAGGAGGATGAGTCGGCTAGCATGTTTGATGAAGATTTGGAGAGAGTTCGTTGCAACGATCCGAGCATGACTGATCTCAATGTGAACAATTCAGAGGTCATAAAAACCAAAACACTTATTCAGTTCGCAGAGGCCTTAAAAAACAACACACACATCAAAGTGTTTTCTTTGGCTAACTGCCGTGCCGATGACCACGTGGCTTATGCTATTGCCGAGACCTTACGAAATAACAAAAGCATCACTAGCATCAATTTGGACTCCAATCTTCTTACTAGCAAAGGTGTTATGTCCTTGATCCATGCCCTCCAACACAACTCCACACTCACCGAGTTACGCTTCCACAACCAGCGACACATCATTGGAGGAAAGTCTGAGATGGAGATGACCAAAATCTTGAAAGAAAACACGACTCTTCTGAAACTGGGCTACCACTTTGAGTTAGCTGGTCCTCGTATGACCATGACCAATATTCTTAGTCGCAATATGGACCGTCAGCGGCAAAAGCGACTGCAGGAACAGAAGCAGGCACAAGCCCAAGGCATTGGAGATAAGAAAGACACATTAGAAGTTCCAAAACCCGGCTTTGGTAAAGGCTCCCCGAAAGCTTCGCCTAGACCGTCTCCTATAACTTCTCCCATACCGTCACCCGCCCCGTCACCCAAGTTGACTCATAAGAAAAGGGTCAGTGGGCTTGGTGGTGGACCACCTCCGCCACCACCACCACCTGGAGGACCACCACCGCCTCCACCTCCAATGCTAGACGGAGACTTCCTGAAGAACTCCCTGACGCCCATGTCACAAAGGAAGCTAGACGATAGGAGAGTAGGAAGAGGAGGAGCTAAAAACTCAAGGGACCAACTTCTGGCTTCCATTAGAGGCAGCAATATAAAACAGCTCAAAAAGGTAGGAAATTATATTTTTTTAAATGCAATTATATAAATAATATAAATTTTAAATTGTAGATGATATATTTGTAGATAATAGTAAAAATGATTTCATATGTAAATAAAAATGCACATATGCATTTTATAT
>NW_015539889.1:2554897-2593202 GCF_001515605.1 Sinocyclocheilus anshuiensis | reverse complement strand
GGATGGATGGATGGATAGATGGATAGATAGATAGATAGATAGATAGATAGATAGATAGATAGATGTTGAACATTTGAACTCACCATGAATCATATTTTTTCATAGGTTGCATTACCAGAGCTCTTGCAATAAGCCGGCAATGCAGAGAGATAATTATGGGTGAAGAAAACGACAGGAATGAAAGGACAGACATCTCACAGACCTTGAGAAGATCATTACTCAGAATCTTCCATAAAAAGTCTTACAGCTGCCCTATAGTATGGAAAACATGCAAGGACTCGTATATATGGTGATATTCAACTGCTTCTACCCAGGAGTCTTTGTACAAAATACACTGGACGATAGAAAGAAATGGAAGTGTGGTGCAGTCATGGGTGCTCAGAGGCTTCAGTGGCCTATGGAACTGCAGAGTTGATGCCTTGCTTGTCATTTGCACTAAATTAATAATTTCATATGATAGATTTACTAATGTGTGTTGATACAGTATGTGTGGATGTTGAAAAGATGTTTGTTTCTGCAGTCAAATTGGATCTTCTTATAGCTGACTGAATTGAACTATGTAAGAACAAATAATTGTCTGGATTTTATCCTAGTTATTTTGGGTTTGGGAATCTCTATTGTAAAAGCTCTTGCTGATCAGGGAATAAAGGTGGGATTCTAATCAAAAATTACAAATAATATATAGTTTCCATGGTACTGCGGAATTTTTAATACCTTGTTTTGAATGATTGGGTGTGAAAGAGAACAGGATTTCAGCTTTCAAGAGAAAGCAATGGATAATCAGATCTGTGAATATGACTGTGTAAACATACAATATTTATTTTGATTTATTTTGAGTTTTCCTTTAAAATTACATGTAATCCATTGAGTTGATAAATGTTAATCACTGTAAAGTGTTTTTTTTTTTTTTTACCATCCATTTGTAATTTATCAAAAAACATAAAAAATGTAGTGAGTTTTTACTTTGGGAATGGAAGCAATCTCTGCACATAATAAAGGTTCATGTACCTCACGTGCTTTGAAGACAATATATTTTCATGCTTGTATGACCTCAGTCTCTTCAAGAGCACATCTAGTAAAAGCTACAATTGAATGTTATGATAATTCAATTTGTGCTAGAAAATAAAATTAGTTTTGGATGAATATGCCAGATAAAGATATGATTGGTCCATTGGATTTTACTTTATTAATTTCAGGTCATTGTGAAAAAAATATCAGAATCATGTTTGTTTTATCAGTGTGTCATCTATTTATTTTTTTTATTGGATTTCATCTTGAAACTAGTTTTAGTTGTAGTTATCACTGGTCTGTTAACATCAAAACAAACTCCTTCAAGGGGTACTCCACCCAAACATGAAAATTCTGTCATCATATTATCTTCTTTTAAGCTTCATATAACCTTATGCAATACTGACCTTGTTAATCTTTTTCGTTTCCTCCAATCTAACTGAATCATTGTATGAGGACATAAAAATGTACTAAAAGTTTTAGAGTCTAGTTCAGAACCATAGATAGAATGAATGATTCTAGTATTAGTGAATACTAGCTCTTTACATGATCACACAGATCCTAATAAAGGGCTGTAACACGCTTCCAGAGGTACAATGAGCTCCTTGGGCATGGAAAAGTCAGTGATCTAATGCATTGTTGCAAATGCCACATAATCCTGCTTAGCTCATTTGGTCAATAGAATAAAGAACTATACATGAAGGCTATGTAGGACGGTCAAAGAAAAAGAACAACACAAGAACACACTTTTTATCTTTAAAGCCACTTGTGAGGTAACACTGAAAATTACATCCAACTTGGTCACAGGTTACACATTTAAAATCTTTTCTTGTAGATTTATAGTCTTCAAATAAATGGCAGATGCTTATTGCAGTACATAGATTATTGCTTTTAAAGTAAAGCGTAGATTACTTTGTAATTGCTGGATTGCAAAGGTCTGTTGTTCATCATTTTCAGAGCCCTTCAGAAGTGGACTTCTCCTTCAGAGTTTGAAAGTTGATTGGAATCGAAGCAAGCTAGTTTATATTTTGATTGCTCCTGACTAACCCTCAGCACTGCTGAAATGTCTATATTTGGTCATTTCTCAATACAGGCTCAGTCTGCATCTCATTCCTTTCCCTTTCCTAATAATGGAAACATAGCCAACAGCCCGTAGGACTGCAATGACTTAAAGGCGACATGAGGGAGAGAGAGAGATTCTTGAGTTCTTGTTTTAATGCAGAGCCATCTACTAATTTATAGAGTTGCTCCATCTCCTCTGGGCCCAAAGAAGAATCTCTAAAGGACAAGCTCAGTTTTATTAGTCACTTGACAACTTTCATTACATATTGCGAGATACTAGAAGTTGAAGTTTTTCAGGCATAATTGTGATATATAATCTCAATTCCAAGTCAAAATGAGCAATAGCCTAATTTAAAAGCACAATTAGGCCTACAGCTTCTTATATCTTATTTAGTTTAATCCCAGGTGAAAACAATGAGTGGAGGCCATCATAGCCTCTGGACGAGGTGGAGCTCAAATGAAAAAATACTATAGTAATTTATAGTAAATACTATAGTGTTTTTGAACCATACTATAGTAAAGTGTATTATACTGTATATATTAAAGTATGTATAACACGTTGTTAATGAATGCTACAGCATACTGTAGTATTAACCATAGTGAACTGATAAACTGTAATAAATAGGCTACTGTAGTATACTTTAGTTTTTACTACAGTAAACTGTAGTGTATTGTAGTATAATATACCCTATAGTTGTATTATATAAAACTTAGTACAGTATTGGGTAAAGTAATTTGTTTATATTACTATAGTTGTTATATTACCACAACAACGATAGAATTACCACAACAAATTAATTCAAGTACTTTACTATAGTATGGTTCAAAAACACTATAGTATTTACTATAAATTACTATAGTATTTTTTCATGTGGGTTCACACATTTTGGGGACCTCTGCTTATTATCTCACTGTCAACGTGTTGCAGTTGGTAGAAATACTGCCACTAGAGGGTCCTCTACAACGATCAAAGAAAGAGACCGCAAAAGAACCAAAAGGGTCTGGCTGCAGCTTGGCGCTTGCACTCTCAGACGTGCATTCTCAGGCTTGCAGTCTCAGACACTTGCACTTCCGCTAGCGACGTCACTTGCAGTCTTTATTATTTTTTATTTTGTTCTATTTATTGATTACTTTTTGTTTGAATCTCTCAACATTTTACAACAGTATAGCCAGGTGGTGAAGACAAGACAAAAGAAACTAAATTACGAAGTCACTTGCAATCGCCACTTGCACTCTCTGATACCTGCGACGTCACTTGCAATCGACACAAATCGTGCGTGTTGCCACTGGAGACAAGACGCTGTGGTGGTGATTTAATGATTAAAACTAATTTAGTACCATAACCTACAGGGTCCTGCAAGAAAAAGACAAGACCCGCAAATCCGTGGCCACAGAACAGCAGAATATGAACGCATGTGCAAAGTCTCTTGTTAAGCGTTTTGCAAGTGGCGATTGCAAGTGACATTGTAATTTAGTTTCTTTTTTCTTGTCTTCACCACCTGGCTATTGTTGTAAAACGTTGAGCGATTCAAACAAAAAGTAATCAATAAATAGAACAAAATAAAAACAAATAAAAGACTGCAAGTGACGTAGCTAGCGGAAGCGCAAGTGTCTGAGAGTGCAAGCCTGAGAATGCACGTCTGAGAGTGCAAGCGCCAAGCTGCAGCCAGACCCTTTTTTTTTATTTTTTTATTTTTTTTTTATTATTTAATAGAAGAACAGCAAATACAATTACAAAGACAATTAAGAACAAAAGACAATAAGGGTTACAAACAGCAGCCAGACCCTTCTCAAAAGAACACGCGAACAGCCTGACGTAACCCGCAGCAACAGCACGTGTCTGAATACGTCAGTGCGAACAGGAAAAGAACAAAATGGAGGAGTACGCGAGGGAGCCATGGTGAGCCGACAGCCCCAAACTACTTATTGTTTTATACATTTTAAACAGTTATATATCTGTTAAATAGTCTGGTTAGTTGTCAGGCTGTTTGATGCTCGAATTATCGTGATATGGTCGGTTTGATGGACGCTACTCAACGCGATGTCCTTCAGTGAAGGCTTCATGCTGTCACTAAAGCACATGACCTTGTTCTGCCGGTGTTCTACCTCCTATTAAAACAGATGGTAGCATCATTCAATAGCGAAAAGTGCTACCTATCAGATTTGGCTTCCAGCATGATATTAATAAGGTGTGAGGCTTTATTAACATGTACACCTACCCTAACCCTAAACCTACTCTTACAGTAGGATAAATACAGTGTTGGTAGCATAATCTGATAGGTAGCATTATTTGTCAGAACACCGGCATCCGTGGTCAGTTGATTTTGTTTTTATATTATGTTGACTAATAATATCTATTATTTAAATGTTTGAGCTATTAAAAAACAGAATATATATCATTTATTTTAACATATGGGCAGCGGGATCTGTAGATCAACCGGCTAGCAATAAGACGTGAAAGCACAAGCACTAAAGAAAGGCCTTTATATTTTATAAGACTTGCTTTTTGTCTCGTTTATTGGGACACATTATGAATACTTGTTCGAGTAGGATTTTCATGAACAAAAATTAAGTCATTTTAGAGGTGTTCCATGGTAATACCATATTGTTATTGTTTTTAAACCGTGTTTACCAGAGTACTTTTTTTGCATGGGTGGTTAGTAGGAGAGGTGTGCTTTATTTACTGTTATCGTTCTCATCATCATGACCTCTCCTTGTTTCTCAGCCCCTGGAGGATAGTGGACGACTGTGGGGGCGCCTTCACCATGGGGGCCATTGGTGGAGGGATCTTTCAGGCCGTCAAAGGCTTTAGAAACTCTCCTTCTGTGAGTGATTCTCCATGCTGATGATACAGTGATGCTGTATTATTTTAGTTTAACTGCATGAAGTTCTTCTTGGGTCCAATATTAAGATGACATTGTTTTTTTGTTTTTCATCTGTTTAGGGAATGAATCACAGAATGAGGGGTAGCTTGACAGCCATAAGGACCAGAGCTCCACAACTAGGAGGTAATGTAAAATTCAAAGGTTATCTATCACACGATTGCCACATGTATGCAGAGTGATACACTCTGAAAAACTAAAAAGTTTGGGGTCAGTAAGATTTTTTGTTATTTTTATGTTTTTTAAAGTAAAACCAAAGTGGCATTCATTTGTACAAAAAAACCCCCCTAATACTGTGAAATATAATTAAAATTTTAAAATAATGTTTTATTTGGAACTTTTCAGCAGCCATTACTCTAGTCTTTTAGTGTCACATGATCCTTCAGAAATCATTCTGATATGCTGATTTGGTGCTCAAAAATTTCTTATTATAATCAATGTTGAAAACGGTTGTTCTGCTTCATATTTTTGTAGAAACTTACATTTTGTTTCAGGATTGTTTGATAATTGGAAATGCATTTATTTATTTGAAACTTTTATTTAAAATTTTTGTAACACAGGGCTCCAGACTGTGCCTAAAACTGTCGCATTTGCAACCAACAATATGAATTTGCAAGTGATATTTTTGCTGAGATTGCCACTGACGACTATATAAATTTACATGTGATGACTTAAAAATGTGCATGTAATGCCTTTTTTCCTGGTTGTTTTGCGATCACATTTGAAACTTTTATTTAAAATTTTTGTAACACAGGGCTCCAGACTGTGCCTAAAACTGTCGCATTTGCAACCAACAATATGAATTTGCAAGTGATATTTTTGCTGAGATTGCCACTGACGACTATATAAATTTACATGTGATGACTTAAAAATGTGCATGTAATGCCTTTTTTCCTGCTTGTTTTGCGATCACATCTTTTGTTATGTTGACGTAATAAACTGAGATGATGCACTTCAAAGTTTTAGTGGAAAAAAGACTTTCAAACAGTCCTCATCTCTGCCGAACAGCAGCACTGATGGCACTCTTGCTGAAAGCAGCTCCAGTTGTGGCAGCAGGAGAGAGATCGAAAATTATGGAGACGTGCGAATTAAAAGTGCAGAAAAGCAGTGTCTATTTTGTGCACAACTTGAACAAACTACAACAGCTGTGTGGACATTAACAGTATCGTTAACAATTCTCATTTAGAATCGATACTAATATGGTTTTGTCTTATCAAGATCTTTGGTCTACATGCTGTGTTCTGTTGCGTGAACTTCATATTATTTGTAGCACATCTGCCGTCCAGTAATCACAACAAGCTTTGTGCTCTGTTACCATTTAATAAACAAAGTATCAGCTTTACAATTCTGCCAAATTCATAATGAAATTCAAACAATAAATACCCTTTTGGCGCTCTTTAATGGCATGAGCAATCGCCTTAGCACCTCAGGTCAAGCGGCACGTGAACCCATCATATCTTTCTCTTTACTACTATAGTACGAAATAATCATGAATGGACACCAAAGGGTATATTATAGATACAGTACAACTTACTGAAATGTCTCATGTAATCACTCATTCAGTGTTTCAAACTGTGGAAGACGTGTTAAGCTTGTAAATAACGCCACGTAACAATATTTACCTCAGAATAACCATTCGGCATGCATATGCTCATCAGTCAGCTAGAAAAAATAACTATAAAGAGGAGCATTTTGCTAAATATATGCACTATATTGCATATTCATTACTTAACCTGTTGTCTACATGATAAGAAAGAATGCAAGGAGCTAAAGACAAAATTCAACACCACCTATATAATTGCATGTTACTAATGAAGAAAAACAGACTGGACAAGACATATGACAACATTTATAAGATTTGAGGAGGAGCCCAAACTACACTCAATGGCTAAGTGATGCTGACATAGTTATGGTCCATGATATTGGCACAGATTCTGTGTAATAAAAAAAATAAACAATTATTTGTGACTGAGTGATATTCAGGATTAATATATTTAAAAAAATTATTAATGTATAATCTGGATTAATTGTCCACTATTTGGCCATTTTGAGGTTGTCAAGATTAGCAGATAACTGAATCTTAATAGCTCATTTTTATTTATTTATATATTTGTTCGTTTAAATTAACCAATTTGTATTGTAATTCTGCATCACACATCTTGGGTTTACTTTAAAATATATTACACAATACAAATGCTTGTCATCATTAGGAAGCTTTGCTGTGTGGGGTGGCCTCTTCTCCATGATTGATTGTGGACTGGTGAAGGTGAGGGGCAAAGAAGACCCCTGGAACTCAATCACAAGTGGAGCCATGACAGGAGCCATTTTAGCAGCAAGAAGTAAGTCCAAACCCAAAGAAATGTGGATAATGATGTGGTCATGTAAGTGAGTTAATAAATATTAAGTGCATTCTTCTTCTTTTTTTTTTTTTTTTTATTCTTTTAAAAAAGAATAACATATGTTTATGTGTGTGGTATTAATCTTTTGTCTCATCACAGATGGACCAGTGGCCATGGTTGGCTCTGCTGCAATGGGAGGTATACTGCTTGCATTAATAGAGGGTGCAGGAATTCTGATTACAAGGTTTGCCTCAGCACAATTCCCAACTGGTAAGTGTGCAGAGTCATCCTTTGAAACTGAGTAAAACTTTTTAAAATGTGAATATTCAAAAGTAATAATTAAATCAAAACAGAGAAGCCAACATCTTCTTTTCTCTACAGGCCCACAGTTTGCAGAAGAACCTGCTCCCATGCCTGCTTCATCATTTGGAGACTATAGACAGTACCAATGAGAAGCCTTTTAAAACTCAAGGCCTTTTCTTATTCCATGAACTCATCTGAGACACTGAGGTTACAGTGTGGACCTCATTCATCAACGGAGCATGCCACCAACCACGAATGACTGTGACAAAGGGAATATGAAGGGCAAACACTATTGTTCCTGTCATTGCGTTTGTTTTCAGTATGCCATTTGCTATTCTCAGCTTTATCATTGGCCTGTGGGTCGCCCTCTATTTAAGTCAAAACTCAGTTCTGTGTTTTCATCCACATGTTCTGTGTTTTTGTTTTCTGTTTTCTCATTTTGTCGCTAACACAGCTGGAAAAGTTTGCTGAAGCAATAGGTATACTGTTTACGTCATGCTAGGTTGTTGAAGTTGAGCTCCAATCAATTGGCTGTATAAAGTGTGTGTGTGTGTGATTGTTAATACTAGTGTGTGTGTGTGTGCATAAGAGTTTAATACATGCCTGTGCACTGATCGTTTGCCTTAATGTAAACTTTCTCATGGCCCTCAACAAGATCGTATATACATATTGGAGATTTTTATTGGCTGTTCCATGCCAAACCTTCTCTTGCAGAATATATTCCTTCACGTTTTACTTTTTGAAGTAGCTATTTATTTTCTTGAAGTAAAACTTTGTCGTTTCAAGATGTTATGCTGTATTGTGTAATTATATAATTTCTCTACAGTGAATGTTTAGGAGTTTTGATCACAAAGGATGCATCAGAAAAAAAAGGTTTATGAATGGAGAGGATTATTAGTCTCTTCTGGTGGATATATGAGCCAAATTAGGCTTAGAAACAAAGTAAATAAACTAGTTACTACTGTGGTGGTTTTTGTGTGAAAATGTTATTTGCCACTGAATATGGTAATTGCTTGTCTGAAGTAGTTTTACAGACAAGATTAGCAGAATCTCCATTTCAAGGTTTATCTACCAAGTAAAACAAAATGAAAAAGGTAGTAATATTGTCCACTAGAGGGAGATACAGACTTAAAATCAAGCACAGAAATTGTCAAGTTGAAATGTAGATTTAACTAATATCAAAGGGGAGGGGGGATGAAAAACACCGCCCAAAAAAGGCAATCAGTTGAAGTCAAACTGCTACCTACATTTCTTCAACGTCCTGACGTCAGAAAAACATTTACACGTCAAGGACAGCTTTTAGATTTTCTTTTTAAATATATTTAAAATTTGGATTTAGCTAACTGTAAATTGCTCGATTGTATGTTTCTAGAGAACATTTGATAGCAGTTAAGGAAGAGTCAGTATTTTGGGAGATTTTTAAACGTCTGCAGAGAATTACTTTTGTCAATGTTTACAAGTACATACAATGCACGGCTCGCCGTTGATTATCCCTTACTTAATACACATGAATCTGTGCCTATGATTCATTGAACTCACTGCTTCATTGGAGTCTATGGCGGACATCCACTGATATTAAATGAGCAAAGGGCCATGCTCATCGTCATCGGGCAAGACTCTACAGTAAACAATCCTTTTTGTCCCGCCTAGAGGCCCCCCATTTCTTATGCGATGATTAGTCATGAGTCTACAACAACAGGCCAATAATTAAAACGGTGACATTCGTCTTGTAATTCAGCACTTGTAATTTTATAAACACCATTCCACACGGCATACATGGGAACGGACACACATTTAAGTGAATGGCTGTTCTGGCTTGTAAAAGGCTTTTAATTTGATTAGTTGACTTGTTTGTAGGGAAAAGTATTTTCGAGTTTTGGAATAACCAAAATTTTTGTTGGTCACCAATGCTAATGCCTGACGTTACTTTTACAATGTGCAAACTATTGATTACTTCTATAAATCAGAATACTTATTCACATGAGGAAATTGTGTTGTTAAATGAAGAAATTCACAAATGTGTTGAGTTCAGTGTGTTTAATCCTTTTCGTTCTCTTTGCATGTTGCTGCACAAAATAAGGCATTCTATCAGACAAATGTTTTCCTTTGAAAACTGGACATACAACCTGCTATTTTCATTGGTTTGTTTTGTTTCACGTCATTCAGTATTTTGCTTTGGTGATTTTCAGCCTTGCCGGTTGACGTCCCTTTATGGGAAAGTAATTTTCTCTGACCTTTTGCCTCAACAGTCACAGGTCCAAGTAGTTTGGCTTGACTTCTGCAATTCCATTTTATTTTCGCTCCAATCCTTCTCATTCAGTAAAAGCATGTCTCCTATAAAAAGCCCTGGCACTTTACCTCACACTGCTTCATCCTGCTTGTATGCAAGTTTGTTTGGAGACAGCAGCATCAGGAGGAAGGTCAAGTTGAGGTGCAAACAACTCATTAATAATTTAAGGCAGCAAACATGACTGGTAGCTAATCTACATAGCTCCTAAAAAGTGCTACGATTATTAATTCAGGGCTTTTGAAGGCACTGTGGGAGCGTAGCATTCTTGATTGTATACAAGAGCACTGAACAAGCTCTGGCCAGGCACTCAAGATGTTTGGTGAAAGACTCCAAAAACTTTGTGTTGCTGGAGATGTGGTTTGGTTTGTGGTCTGAATGAGGAAGAGAGCGTGCATGTGGCATTTTAAGTTATAGGTGAATACTTCGAGATTGACGTGCTATTGCAACAATCTCAGACCTATGTCCATGTATGAGCACTGCAAAGTAACAAGCTATCAAAGAGACTTTTAATTAGATGTTTTTCTCACTTGAGGCCCTATGCTTTACCACCAGATACACACTAACTAGCTGCTGTTATTTCCTGATCTGCATGGTATCAATGTTTGAAACAGACTGAAGCTGATATTTAAGCAATTTATAAAGTAGGAGACATTTTCTTGTCTCTTAAATGATTTAAAATGATGTATAGATAATTTAGATAAATTTATAGAAAATAAATTCAAGTGTTATTTTTTATTTATTTATTATTTCAATTGAAGTGACAGGGCAACATATCAGCTGGGTGACAGTTTGATGATAAGAAATGTAAAGAATGAATATCTTTATTATTTATTGTTACTAAAGCAGTGTGTATTTGATATTTTGTATATTGAGAATATTAGTATTTTAATTAAAAAACATAACTATTTCTTCTATAAATTCAAAGTTAATTGTTTGTTAACAAAATTTGAAGAAGTTTAATTTTGTCAGTTTTGCCCTGAAGAATCAGCCATATATTTCTTGTGAAATATTGGTGCTTAATAATGATCTTAAAACGTCATAGGTGTGTCTAATTGTTCTTCAGTGGATACAGTCAAGCCTTTTATTTTCAGAAAGACTCTTTACAGTGAAACATTGACATCTCTGAATGACTCAGTGATGCATTTGTGTCCAGTTTTAACCAATGAATGCCATAAATCTGCCCTTTTAAATTTTCTCCTTGTTTTCATCACTCTTCTGCTCTGTTCCTTCACTTCTTCTTCCTGGGAGAATTACAGATCATTTTTACAGATGTGAGGCTTGCAGGCAATTGCATGGAATAAACGGCAGTTCATAAACGTCATATTAACTATTAATGTGAATAATCAGAGTCTGCCTTTTGAACAGTGGCAAGCGGAAAAAATAAATAAGACGGAATACATTAGACATGACAGCATGATGTACAATAGACATTATCACTGTTGGTGATAATGACCCTCAGATGTTTGGTGGAATGCTGTGCATTTAATGAGGTCTTGGTATGCAGAGCACTACACTAGGCTTCTGTAACAACTTTTGAAAGTGACTGCATTCACTTCTGTGTCATGCTGACATGTAAGAGTTTTTTAATGAAAGAAATATTTCAGTTTAAAAACAAGTTAAGCTCAACCGACAACTTTTGTGGCATAATGTTGATTACCAGAAGTCATTTTGGCATGTTCCTTATTTATTAAAAAGTAAACATCAAGGTTACAGTGAGGCACTTAAAATGGAAGTGAATGAGGCCAATTTTTAGAGGCTTTAAAAGCAAAAATTATTATTATTTATTTTATAACAGCACTTACATTCTTTTTTTCTGTATTATTTGAGCTGTTGAACTGTTTTTTTTTTTTTTTAAATCAAATTTGATTTAAAGTTTATGCTGCTCTGCTGTTGTCATACATGGCAACAAAGTTGTAAAAACGTAACTGACCATGCATCCTCTTTTCCCAGACATGTCCTGCCCATGATTTCTAAATTGCCTAAAATGTCCTGGTTTTGGCTTTTTTTTCCTATTGTTTTCATACTTGCTGAAGGTAATGACTGAAAAATAGTTTGACAAATAGTGTGCCGGCATTGTACATTATTGACCAATCGTTGCGTGCGAGAAGGTGGGATCTGAGAACGATCAAAGCAATGCAAATACACTTAATGTATGAGGACTGTAGAGCACGTCAATAGGAAAACCAAGCCAAAATTGACATTTAAGGCAGTTTAGAAATCCAGGCCAACCCATAGGAAAAATTTATTGCTCAGTGGTTGCTTTTCCTAAACTCAGGAGACTGATGAGATTCTCATATATCTCTCATTTTAGTATCAACAGCATTTCAGATATTTCTCCTAAAATTCCTTAGGAGAAATAGAAGTAGACACAAATGAGACATGAGAAATATTTGAGAGAAAAAAGAGTCAAAACAGAGAATGTGTTGGAAGAAACATAGAATATCTCTTTATTGTCTTTCTGCAATCTCTATCAAGACTCCATTATAGGAATATTTTATTGCTCAGTGGTTGCTCTTTCTAACCTCAGGAGACTTAGTTGTGATTCTCATGTATTTCTCATTTTAGTCTCAACAGTGTCTCAGATGTCTCTCCTAAAAATCCTTAGGAGAAATAAAAGTAGACACAGCTGAGACATGAGAAAGTTCTGAAAGAAAGGAATCCAAAATGACAATGGGAGAGAAATGTGTGAGAAACATGGGAGATCTCTTTATTGTCTTGCTGTAATCTCCTGCAAGACTCCATTATAAAAATGTTTTACTGCTCAGAGGTTGCTGTTTCTTTTTTTATTGCAATGGGGTTTTTCACCTTTAATGGTCAGGACAGTAGGAGTAGAGACAGGAAAGAATTAAACAGGAGCAGGAAAGTACATTTAGCCGGGATTCAAACACATGTTGTCTGAGGTGCAGTTGTGCCTTCACGTCGATGTGCTGCCCACAAGACTATGGCTATGACAGAGCTTACTCTATGCTCAGGATACTAAGGGGTGATTCTCTTATATGTCTCATTGAGATATCAGCTTTGTCTTAAGATGTCTTCAGTTTTATTTTAGGAGAAACGTTAAACTTTTACTAATATTGTAAATACTCAAACTATCATTTGAATAGCATTAAACATTCCAGAATATCAAAGGTTAGTTTAAATGTTTAAATTTATCTTCAATGTCTAGCATTGTATACACCACATTTTCCAAACACACTAAAATGACTTACAAGTGCAAGATGTTTAGTATAAGAGCAATACCCTTTTTAACAAATGTAACTCTAGTGTACCAGTGGTTTTTTTTTTGCTTTGTTTAGTATTAAAATTTTGTCTTGTACAGCCCACTTTTGCATGTATGTAAATATAGGTTATGGTTTCCTCTGTTAAATCACTGTGCAATAAAACACTGTACATAAAACAACTTAAAATATGACAATGCACTAACCAGAGGGAAGAAAAATAAAATAAAAAAGATATCTCTTTACCATTTCACATATTTCTCCTAGACAGAAATGAGATTACTTTAAGATTGAATGGAAACTTTGCTTGAGCCTCCTGCTTCTCAAACTTGTCTCCTGAGACAAAAACTCTAACACTGTCACAATGGTCTTCTTTAAAGCTTTAGAAGAGATCTCAACAACATCACACACTGTGCTCAGACATTTCTCCTACACTAAGAGAGCTCTCACATTTGTCTCCTCTAAATTTCAGAAGTGATCTCAATAACTTTACAAAGTGTGCACCAAGTCAAACGCCTCAATATGAGCTCAAACATTTCTTCCATGTGTTAATAATCAAATTAGTCAATTAATAATCAATACTGAGTCATAAGCCATTTATGTGCCTTTCATCAAAGAAAGCTCCAGGGTTACATTTTCTGTAGATCAGTTTTGATTAAGGCATCGGTACATTACTATTTCCAACAACAAATTATAAAAATAATAATTAATAATAATAATTTATGCATTTAGCAGACACTTTTATCCAAAGTGACTTACAGTAAATTCAGGATATACATTTTTTACCAGTATGTGTAAATTATGTGCCTAAGTACATGAACATTGTCCTATAAAAAGTAACATTATCCTTATTTCTGCATAATTTCTCTCTCAATATAGCCTTTAACTCTGAATTTATGATTTTCACCCTTTTATTTAGTGCCTTTCAAGTACTTGACTTGATACACACTTTGTAAAGTTGTTGAGATCTCTTCTAAAGCATTACAGGAGACAGATATGAGACCCCCAGATTATTTAGCTAAAGAGAAAAATCAAAGCACAGTGTGTGATTTTGTTGAGATCTCTAATCTAAACTTTTGAGGAGACAAATGTGTTTTGTCTCAGGAGACAAGTTTGAGAAGCAGGAGACTCAAGCAAAAATCTATATTCGATCTGAAAGTAACCTCATTTCTGTCTAGGAGAAATATTTGAGACGTTAAATAGATCTCACTTTTGATTTTTCTTTCCTATGGGAAGACATGTCCAATAAAAAGAGGACATATGGTCACCCTCAGTAACTTACAGACAATTTTTTCACTAAAATCACGATATTATAATATTATGTCTTTTACATCTTTTAGTATTTTAATTTCTAAACACATTGGCCACATTCACTTCCATATGCCCCATTTACTTCCATATATAATATTGTTTATGTCTTTTAAGTCTTTTAGTACTTTAATTTCTTACACATTTTTGCTTTTTTAAAGAAAATAAATTTTCATGGTAATTGACAATGTCGATTATGTCTTGTATTGAACCCTGAATTATTCCTTTAAATTTAAATTGGATTAACCTTAAATCAGAATGAGTTTACTGCTATTCCATAACTCGCTATATATCAAGCATTAGGAGGAATGCATGAGTGGCAGTAAATCCACATGCCACGCTGTGTGTACATTAATGAGGAAAAAAAATTAACTTAAATGATTTTAGCAAATGGCTGCAATATAACAAAGAGTGAAAAATTGAAGGGGGTCTGAATACTTTCCGTACCCACTGTATGTGTTGTCCCTCAATATTTAAGACATCACCATTCAAAAACATTGTAATGGGCAGCTCCTTCCCTAAGGTAGCCATGGTGATCACAGGGGCATCAACCGATGGATAGAGACGCTCTTTGAGCCGTCAGGAATAAAAGAAGAGCAGTTTTGAAGAGGCAATGTGGGGTGCTGGAGAAGGGATTCAGGCCTGAACAAAATAAAATGCCCATAGAAAATGGACTGCTTTCAGAGGTAAAGAGGGGTTGGTCTAATTTGCACAAAGTCTTCTACTTCTCAAACCGGAGCTGACAGCAGACGTTTTTATCATTGAGGAACACACTGCATGGAGAGAAACATTCATTTCAATGTGGAGTCCTTGCCAAGGACAATGGCCCAGCAGGATGGAACATTGCCGTCCTTTTCGGAAAATCAGAGTAAACATCATTCCGCCTTATTTATTTGCTGAGCAAACAACCGTGCCCACGGGAGCTAAACGTGGCTTTTAGATAGAGGCCAGTGATTGTTCAAAATGTAGGTAGAACTGATCTACATAGCTCCTAAAAAGTGCTGTTTTAATCCATGACTTTTATGTACAAGCTTTTCTTAGTTCAGTAAGTTCCAGACAAAAGGTTGAACACATCTACTCATTTATTATTATTTCTATTTTTCATGTTCTTTCATCCATCTTCATGGTACCTTTATGGAAGGCTTTTTAAACAGTATTGAAAGACTTCTGTGCCTGTTTTTTCATTCATTTGGTCCAACTTGCCCCTATAAAATATAACAAAACCCCTTATGAAAGCAAATCAATTGTTATATTTTATGTATTTGTTAAATTGTATTTAAAAAATATTTTATGATAACGTATTTTATAATAAAATTTATTTTTTTATTATAAAATAAATAATATTTAAAAGTCTCTTATGTCTCTATGTTAGAGTTGTAAAATATTAATTTTTAAAAGCCTTTTTAAAGCCTACTCAGTGGAGGCCTGACATTTTTGTGTGAAATCTGGTTATTGATTGCCACTTTGGAGAAAAGTACAACAAACTGTGTCCTCAGGAGGAATGACATCAGTGACACCTGTTCACCTCTCCATCTCCATGCAGAGACAAGCCAAAATCTCACCGGATCTGAATCCAGACATCTCATTCCTCCTGGGAGAACGTGCATTAATAAATCATGGCTTTCCATTCAGTGATGTGCGTGTGTGTGTGTGTGTATGTGTGTGTGTATGTGTGTGTGTGTGTGTGTGTGTGCGCGTGCATGTGTCATCTACTCTTTAGAGCAACATGTTTGTCTCAGGGCTGTTCCGGCTGCTCATCTCACTGACTATTGAGTCTTTTTCTTCATTAAATCTGTGATCAGAATTGATGATTTCAATCACCCGCAAGGCAGTTCAGCTTGGACACTAAAATCACATGCATTTACAGCACAAAGTGAAACCAATCTAAATATGCTTTTCTGATCAAAATAATTTTATTAGATAAAGGCTGAAGAGTTACCTGTATCATAGGCGCTTGATCACAATGCAGACCTAGCAATAAACTCATTATTTGCTATGAATCAAATGTCATTTAGTTTGTTTTTGATGTAAATTTCCCCACAAAACAGAGAGAAATCTTTAGCTGTTTGACTGGAATAGTTTCATTTTCATTAGAGATGCTGCCTGCAGCCCCTGAGATATACAGTATGTGTGGAAGGGGGTGGATGAGTAATTAGATGGCCTCTTCCTCTGATCGTTTGTGCCTCTGTGCAAATAAATAACCTGTGAAAGCAAATAAACAGAGAGGCATCCATCATGAGAGCGTCCCAAAGACAGTGACTGATTTCCGTGCGGGGCTCCTGAGGGAACAGGATACGTGACACTGGCACTTTTATTGTGAGAAATGGCAGCTGCCAGTGAAACAACATGCACATGGGTGACATTATCCCTGAGATGTGAGAGACGCCTGCACTGGATTGGTTAACAGGCAAGTGTGTAGTTACGTGACTCTATATTGATGAACAACATGATAATATTTGTTTCTTTTGAAAAAAAAAAAGGTGTCCTTGGGAATTGATATGGGTTTAAAAATCGAGGTTGTAGCGAAGGGACTAGATGTTTTCTTAGTGTGTGCTGAAGTCACAATGCTAGGTGGTTGTTCTTTTGCACATATTATGCAGATGGAAGAGTGTTCTCGGACGTTATAGGTGGTTGCTAGGGTGTTCTGGGTGTTGCTATACAGCAGGGGTGGCCAACATCGGACCTGGAGAGCCACAGTACTGCAGAGTTTCGATCCAACCCTAATCAAACTCACCTGAACAAGCTAATCAAGGTTACTAGAAAGCTACAGGCAGGTGAGATTTTATCAAGGTTGGAGCAAAACTCTGCAGGACTGTGGCTCTCCAGGACTGACACCACTGCTATAAAGTGCAACAGTCAGGTCTGGAAGTAAAAATCCCATTCATTTTATCCAAATTAGGGGATTTGATTTTTAACGATAATGTGATAACAATCAAAGACAGATCTAAGAGGTTAGTCCATGGAATATGGTTTTGTTAAGGTTATCAGCCTGCATTATTTTATCTAAATACTACTAATAATAATCATGTTCAACAGCAGAATTCCAGGTGAAAAAATACATTACATATGATTCTGGTAAAAAAAAAAAAAACACCAATCAAAGAATCGCGATAAGCAATCACACTAAGAGTTGTTTGGCACTTACCCAACCCTAGAAGCACTGTGCCCTCAAACTACTTAAATATTTGTATGCATAATATGCATATTTTGCAAGATATGTAATATATATATATATATATATATACAGTATATATATATAAACATCTTTAATTCAGTAGTTATATGTTTATATATTGTTTTTAAATTAATTACACCATGAGCAATTCTTCATGGGATTGCAGTTATTTCCCTCATTAAAGCTGTTAAAAGGACAGTCGACCCAAAATGAAAATTCTGTCATTATTTACTCACCCAGAGTCAAAATTTTTATTTTTGGGTGAACTATCCCTATAAGTACACTGACGGTACCTTTGTCTTTTATCTCATTTTCAAATACTTATTTGCTTCAAATCAATGTTTGTAACTCTTAAACAAAGACTTAAAAAAAAATCCCTATGGGAAAAAGAAAAGCCATTGAAAAAGCGGACAGGCACTCTTGCACACTGCTGCTAAGTGGTTACTTACTGGTAAGTCAAAAGTCTCACAGATTATGGCCCCTTCATTGCAATTTCACGAGATTTTTTCAATCGTTTAAATTTTTCAAAATGTGAAAATTTGTAAGATTAGAAAAATAACAGAACATATGTCCTCAATAAGCCACATAATAGTACTGTTAGTGAATATAATATATTGAATATATATATATATGTGTATATATATATATATATATATATATTGAATATAATGGTAACAAAATGTTTGCAATATAATTTAATTCTTACTTAATTATTGCCACAACCCTTCCACTGAAGCCACACCTCTTCTGTATGCACTTACCCAAAACACTTTCTATAAATGAACTTTTAACTCAACTTTTCTTCTTTTTTAACTTCAGCATGTACTCTATTTTACTTGATTTTTATCTCAGCAATACTGCAAATTGTTGACTTCTGTATGAAAAAAATTCACTTTGGATGAAAAGTTTAATTTAAATTTAATTTAAATATTTATTTAAATACATTTACATTTTTGTATCACTTACATATTTAAATACATTTAAATAATTTTATTTATTTATTTATTTATTTATCCCTCTAAGTTCATCTGTATGCATCTAATTGTGTGCCACTTTCTTTCTTTTTTTGGAAAGTTGTTTCATGGAGCACTCAACTTTGCAGTTTGTTCGTGCCCCTGTTAACAGCTCTCTGCTCTCCAGTGCTTCTGATAGTTGCCAGCCCAATAAATACTGTCTCTGTACCCATCCAGTCCCCTGCCCTCCTGCTCTAAGACTGATCCCTTATCCCCACCCCTTCTTTTCTCTCGTCGGTGCCAGACCCTCAGCTTTAGAACCCATGTGAATAGGTGAAACTCTGAGGCTCCAACAGATGGCCAGAGCTGCCCTGATTCAGTCACACTGCTGCCAGATGAATACCAGCTCAGAGAGCCCAGAAAGAGTGGAAAAAAAGGAGTTTGAGGAGAGCAAAAGAGAAATAGAGAGAGTGATAGAGTTTCCCCCATGTGTGTGGGAGAATAAGGGGAAACAGGAACGTGTTAATATGCATGAGGGGAAGAGGAACTGTGTGAGAGAGGGAAAGAAAGACAACAAGAGAGGGGAGTGGACGATATTGAATTGTAGTTTGAGGGACATCTTTCCCTCCCACCCTCTTTTTATTTATCTGCTATGGAACCACGCCTCCTTCCTTTCACCTCTCCATGTGTCTATATCAGGGGACCGGCTATGAGAGAGCCCACTTGTACGGCTGGCAGAGGGGGAGTCAAGTCAGAGGTGGTCTGGCAAAGACCGAACAGGTGACGGATCATCATATCCCTGGCTTTAACGCCTCCTGTAGTTGCGCTTTTCTTCAGGAAGGATTCAGAGGTGGGCATCAGTGAGGTATGTGCCTTTGTCCCTAAGTATTGCTTTGTACCACCTCCTCTGTCAGACTGACAACAGTAATGAATGTACAGGTATATTCCGCCATTGTTAAAGCAGATTATAATTTTTTTAAGCAAAAAATCTGCAATTCACTGTATATCTGAAATTACTTAACTGATATTTTGTATTCATTTTTCTTGAATGCTAATAAAATGCCTAAATTTATGTCTTAAAATCATTGCCATTGAGGGATTCAGATAGTTGCCTGTTGTGATTCTTGGATTTCTTTCCATTTATTAAACCTTTTTAGGGTTGTTTCCTCTAATCTTCTCACACTCTTCATGTTGGTGTCTCTATAGTTTTTAGGTTTTCATATCTCAAACGTTTGTCCCTCATACTCGCAGTCTCACTGAACTGGTGCTTACGACGTTTGAGTCGGGTTTGTGTGTGATTTTGGCCCTTTTAAGGACTTTAATAAGAGACTGTCGTCACCCCCTTTAAAATGCTACATGACTCACATTGCATTTTTGATGGTGAAGAGCTGCTCTCTGGGTCAAGCAGGTCTCTGGAAACAAGTGATGTTTGGAGTGCTAGGGATTCGCTGGGTAAAATATGCATCAATGAGCGTGGGCTTGTGTTTGCTGTGTGAGGCTATGAGGTAATGATAAAGGTGATGGGGGCTGAGAGATCTGTGCCTTAGTCATTCATTATTTAATGTGCACTCTGTCTCTGCTCAGCCCCATAACAACTGGCCTCCTTTTCCTCTTCTGCTGTCTGAACCAGAACTGTGGACCAGGTCCTTTGACGTTTAGTGCATCAGACCTGTAAAAATGAGTTCACATGGTCAGTGTCACATATTTGCTTCTTTGATTAGTGTCCTAGAAATCGTGCAGTATTAAGAAAAAAAAATCTTATTCAGTTTACATTATAATGATTTAGAATCATTTTGGACCCCTTACACAATGCATCCAAAGCATATTCTTTCTTTTTTTCAAAGATTTCTTAAAAGTAGATCAGCAGTAACTTTAGAGCTGAGTGAAACTGCTCATTGGGGACCTCTGTCTGACAGCACAAAAAGGGAATTTGATCTCAATTTTCCAATTCCTTAGTGGGAGCTATTTAGGGTTCATTTGCATATGTCCGTCCCAGCCTCAATAGGGTTCTCATATGTTGTGATGATTTGATCCAATTTTTGAAAGGAATGCAAAAATAGATGGGTTTGTTTCTCCCAGTCTTCTCAAACTCCTCATGTTGGTGTCACCATTGTTCATGAGAAGTCATCATAACTGTACATCCCAGCTTCCACTATTTCACAATTTTTGTCCATTTTAAACTTAAACCTAACCATGAAGGCCCACGCTAGCCAAATCCCTAATCTAACCATGATTGTACCTGGAAAAACATATTAAAGTTATGTTTTCATTTGATCCAAGTCACACAGTATCATATGATTTCGCCATCAGCTGTCATGAGTGTGTTAGAAAGGTTTAAGCTTGTAATTGACAGACTGGAATAGATTTGAAAACTGATACAAATCAGTAGAAATCATTGACTTTTCTCAAGGTTAAATTGCTGAGAAGTCGAGTTTTATTGGCACTTTTAACCTTTAGTGTAAGTACAAGAATTAATACGTAACCGCAAACTGAGTTTGAGAACTGAGTCAGATGTTGTGGTCAAATGAGCTCAGTAAAATTATGGTAAGCAGTGAACAGCGCTGTGCACATATTATTTATCTACTTGTATATTATCCCAAAAATTGAGCAAGATTTGATGGGATGTGTAAAAAAAATAAATAATTTGTCCTCCTCATTTCTCTCAACATCTCTCATGAAAACCATCCATCGCACCCCAAAACATCCGAGTGATTTTTTTTGTCAAAGAGTCTGGACACTAGACAAATCCGAACCAGCCCAGAGCATGTCTATGTGAGACACAAAATCTAATTTTCATGAGCTGCTGAGAGCAAAACAAAGCCTGATATGAATCTAAAGTATAATTTGAGCCTGGTGCCCACCGTCTTAAATGTTAATGCTGACTGGAAGTCTTTGATGAGTGATTTGGAGTACAGCACTTCTGGCGGTGCCCTCTGAGGCAGAGAGTGATGTGAATGCATTAATACAGAGCTGTGCCAAGATACGGCAGGTGTCCAACCGAGATCTGTAATTACATCCAGCCAAGGATATGGAGAGCATCAATCTTAGATCAGAATCAGAATTTGTAATCAAAAAAAATGTTTTTTTTTCAGTCAAGATAAAATGTGTGTTTACCTCACTAATCAGATAACTCGTGAATGTTTTCAATGATAATATGGCATTGCTACAGGAATACCTGTCTCATTACTCATCACTCAGACTCTTCCCACTGTAGACCACACCTCTCTCCCATCAGCCAAGAACATTCAGTACTAGAATCTATTTCTCGTCTCATATAACATAAACATCTGTCACATCAACAGTAACTGGCTCATTGGTGCTCAGATGAAATGAGTATATTGGATATGAATGTAGGAGTTTAGAGTTCGGGCACCCTTAAATTTACATTGAAAGAGAGAGTTTACCCCAAAATGAGAAATCGATTCAAACCTGTATGACTTTAATTTTCTTCAGATAACAAAAGATGTTGTGAAGTATTTTCCAGTTGTTTTTGTCCATGCAATGGAAGTCACTTGGATTCAAAACAACATTGGACCCCAAAGACTTTCAATTTATGGACAAACAAACTATCCTTTTAAGACTTTTAGCAGATGTTATTATCCAGAAATGCTCCTAAAGTCAAGTATCATCACAAATAAGACCATTGTGATCAACAAGCTAGTACACCTACACAAAAATGATATAGGATTTACTTCGAAACAGTTCTCACTCAGAAATTGCTAGTAAATTTCACAATTAGAAAGAAATGTCATGTAACACATTGAATTAAACATGACATTTTGAAGTAGAAAAACTGAAAAAGTATTTTATTGTAAAACCAATAATCTTTTTATATATATATATAACTTTGAAAAATCTTTTTTTTTTTACAATGTATGCTAATAAAGATACAAGAAACCTTTCTTTTATGAGGTCCTTGTGTCAATATGGACTGGATGTAGGAACATGCTTGACCATTGACGATCTTTAGGTGTTTTGAATTGATTTTAGCTGGAATAGGGAAGCAGAGGAGGGAAAATAGCAGTGGTGTGATGTGAAAGTACTTGGGAAGGTTCAATAGGGTGGCTGCAGCATTTGGGATGAGATGCAGAGGTTTGATTACGTACCCTGGGAGACATTTGTGACAGTCATTGGGACTAATGGTGAACTGCACAAGAAAGGAGATTACAGTGACCTTAAAGTGATCTGAAGTACTTATGGGCTTACAGAGAGTCAGAACATTGAGAGTTTTCTGAGTGATGCTATGGATATTCATTGAATACTGTTTTTAAAACATTGTTCATATACTCTGCATGTAAAGATGTGTCTTTTTGCTCATTTTTAAAATAGCATTTCTTTTCCTTATTCTTGACGTTCTCCTCAATCACTCTCCCTCAGGGTTCTCCCAACTGAGTTTTAAAGGTTCTCGCTCAGACTTCAGCTCACATCTACCCATTACTCTCTCTGGCTTTCTCTCGCACGCCGTATCTATCTCTCACTCCCTCAGGAGCTCAGCAGGCTTTGTGGCTGCTTATTAACTTTTATGGAATTATACATTTCTGAAATTGGATTTTCCCAACTCACTAAAGAAAGCAGATTAGCTGACTACTCTTACATGCACCGGACTTTTTCTGGCCTAACTTGAATGTTTGAATGTGGACAATTAGTTTAGATGGCAGGTTTATCTTTCCAGTAGTTTTTTTTCGTCTTCTTCTTCTCTAGTAGAATCAAATCACATAGATGAACGCTTGGGGATAAAATTCAATGTTTGTTTTTCTCAAACAAAAATTCAAGTGGACTAAAGGGCATTTTACATTAGACAGTTAGTGTGCACTGTGAGTTTATAGTGTGAACGTATTTTTACTTGCTTTACTTTCACAGTTATCTTACAATATTGTAATACGAAATTTAATTTTATTCAATTTAATTACAATTTAATTGTAATACAACCATTTATTACAATTTAAATAAATAATAAATTAATTACATTAAATTAAAACATTAATTTTACTGTGACTTCATTCTGAATAGTTCCACCCCCAAATAATATCACCCCCAGTACTGTTTATGAATGATTATTTTATTTCTGTTCTATAACATACAATATTGCTGATGTAGACTGCAAATTATAATCAGACATCAGAGTCAATAATTACTGTTAAATCTATTAAGATCCTGGCAAATTTTCAGTGTGATGATTAGAAAGATACAAAATAGCTATGCAGGAATCCCCAAAAATCAGAGGGTTCTACACTAACTCAAGGGAGATTCTTCGTGGGCACACATCAAGATTTTAACTGGGTAAATGAAAGGCTTCTGGAATCAACTGAGAGAGATCTGTACCAGGCAGAATCAAACAAACATGGCCTGAGGGCCAGTCTGCACCAAAACTGATCTGAAAGCACCGATAAAGCTCCCAATGCATATAGGCTACATATCTCTCATAAATTAGAACCAATGAGTTGGTGATGTGCAGTGCACATTTCTGACATTAATATATTAAACTTGTTTTTGTCCTTTCTCCAGATTTTTTATCTGATAATAATATTAGTGTTTCACTGCTAAGCAAATATACACAATATTTTTGAAGGCATGGGTTATCTTAAAGTATTATATATAAATATTTTGATAATTTAAATATAAAAATATATAAAAAGCAAAACAAACATTTATTCTAAATCATTATAGTTTTTCTATTGATGTTATTGTTATTTAATAGTTCTGCTCAGCTGTTATGTTGGAGGATTGGATTTATCATGATGTCATCATAGCAGATGTGTGAAGGTGGAGTGATGACTTCGAGTGTCAGCTGTTAAGTATGAATCATGGTAAATGGCATCTGTGAAAAGACAGATTCATATCTGAGGGAAGTGTTTACTTGTAATGAGCCATATTGGATGACTTAGATAACACCTGACATGGCTATGGGTGTTCTTTTTTTAAATCAATGTAATAGTCTTAGTCTGTCCCAGACACAGATGTTAAAACACTGAAGTTTATCAAAGTTCAATCATTGGCCCAATGGTTTGGGAACGTAAATTTGACATATAGCTTATGTTATTAATTGCATTGCGATCAGTTGTTAATCTAACTACTCTGAAATATAGCAGAAAACATTCTAGTTTAACTCAGCAAATAGTGTCCTATATGTGCTTGTGTGAGAAAGTGCTTAATATTTAGACTTACATCCTCCTGTATGCTTGTCTGCATAGAGTTACTTTCACTATAATTGGTTGTGGGTGGCAGCGCAGTTAAGCCTGATTTGGGACTGGATTGTTGCCTGATTTCTGCACAGCCCCAAAACAGAAATAGAACGGGGCCTATTAGTTTGTTATCTTGCCATGTATCCTGCAGTGAGTTGAACAAACAGCCCATTACACAGTTAGCTGTGCACTGATACACAGTCCTCATAAGAACCCACTTTCAGGAGCATCTCTGCCCATCATGTCATTTTGAGTCCTCATTTATATTAAATAGCTGCCA
This sequence comes from Sinocyclocheilus anshuiensis, assembly GCF_001515605.1. Taxonomy (NCBI): domain Eukaryota; kingdom Metazoa; phylum Chordata; class Actinopteri; order Cypriniformes; family Cyprinidae; genus Sinocyclocheilus; species Sinocyclocheilus anshuiensis. The sequence continues at coordinate 2,568,202 of NW_015539889.1, read as the reverse complement.
GAGTCACTAATGGCCACCTAGCCAGTGGAAGACAGGGAAGATCAGTAGCTCAGGATCCTGTGATCTCATGACTTCAAGAGTGTGTGATGTAAAGCAGCTTTCATGAGAGACCTGGCCTCTGGACATAATTAAGTCCAAACCAAAGACTAATGTGTTTTCAGTTCTGTATACATAATTAAATCAGCATCTGTGTTGAACTTGAGGTAGAGCATTGACAGATCACACCCTAGAGGTTTAGCACAATGTTAATGAATTGTAAGAGCTGTCCATCAGCAGATTTGGATTTCAGGCTTGGATTAGTTTGTGTACTAAAAGGACTTTTGCTTGGTGATATTACAGGAAGCAGATATATATTCAGTTATTCTGTTTGAGGCATGATCGTATACTTCAAAATAAAGTGTGTATACGTCACCTTTCGTCCCCTTTCAGGCTCTTTTTTTAATTTGACTTTAGAGCAGCAAGATAAAACAGTCACTGCCACCTGGAAGAAAGGTGAAAGCTCTTCATTAAGACATAGTGGAAGTAGGCTATATATATGAAATATATATGATTTTTTAAAATGTCCCACAAGCCCTTGAAGATTCTCATCCTTGCACATTGCGTAAAATCCTAAGTCTCTCCCCATAAAACCTTGCTTTTTACATAATGGGTGAAAGTACTGGCTGACTTAAAGTTTTAAAGGGGATTTCTTGTGGCTCATGGGATTGTATTTATTCTTAATGGAGTCGATTTTAAAAATCACTCACAAAAATCCAATGTGATATCATGAGAATTCATATGTATTTTACGTAAAATGTGGTTCTACAAAACTTATATTTACTTACATTTGCAGACACTGAAACGCACAATACTGACATATTTACGGCATTCAAACGAACAATACTGACATATTGACTAAAACTAAAACGTAAATTATTTACGTATGAACAACTTTACAGACTTACAAATGAATATTGCAATCGCGGCTTTATAATTTTATTTATTGTATTCAGTTGTCATATCAATGGCATTATGTTTTCAATTATTAAATGAAGTTTACTCATAACATTTTCCTTCTGTTCTGTGATGCCAACTCGTTTAGAAGAATACGTAATGTTAAACGAGACTACACTTTAAAACCTTAAAATGAATTATATTTTTGCAGTCGTTTAACCGTTACTTAATAATATTTAATATATATATAATAAATATGTAATATTTACTTTCTTTGCCATGGGACACAAAAGGTGTTTTTTACTATTGCTATGACAATTTTTTCAATACTTTTAACAACTTTCCTAAACTCTTAACGCACCAACACACCTACAACACACAATTGTCAAAACAGTTAATTTCATGCTCAAAATCACACATTGAAAACAAAACTCCAACACAAATTTTCAAAATACAATAATGCATTAACACAATACACCATGACTACCAAAACAATGGATGTGTGCCTTAAGAAACCTGATAAACATTATAATGAAATTTTTGCAGAAATTGTTATGCCACCATATTTTAATCATTTAGTTAGTGGGGTGTAACAGTACATGTTGGCCTTTGCTTTACTACACCTGTGTACAGAACAAATATAGTATTGTTTTATTACTTATTACACATACTGGTAAAACAAATTGGTAACACTTTATTTCGATAGTCCACTTTAGACATTCTATTAACAGTAAGTAACTTTGCAACTACATGTCAACTAGCAGTTAGTAGAGTATTAGTAGACTGTCTGCTTAATATCTTCTAACACTTTCTTTGTCAACTTATTCTATTAACCCTAAACCTACCCTAACAGTCTACTCTGAGAGTTAGTAGACATGTAGTTGCAAATTAATGAGAATTAGTTGACATGTAGTTGACATGTAGTTACAACGTTACTTATAGTTAATAGAATGTCTAAAGTGGACTATCGAAATAAAGTGTAACCAAAAAATGTAGTCTGAATGCACTGTAAGTCGCTTTGGATAAAAGTGTCTGCTAAATGCATAAATTATTATTATTATTATTATTAATAATAATTAATTATTAATTACTGCATGTTATTTGTATTAATTGTTGTATTAGTTGTTTCTATTAATTGTAACTTTAATTATTATAGTTATGTGAAAGTAATCAGGCTTCCTGTAGTTACAGTATTAGCTGAGGTAGATTTTTAATCCTTGAGAAAATGTATTATAATTCAGTTTATTTAAAGATAGAGCAACAATCTGTTCAGTAAACCACTGTTTAATAAAACAGAAAAAAAATAAGCAATTTTCAGAAACATTCAGAATAAAAGGTACTTTAATAAGAAAAAATGTTATGAAAAATGGTGTTGTTTTGAATTGCTATTTTACAGTTTTTTACGATTGCTATGACAATTTTTTCAATACTTTTAACAACTTTCCTAAACTCTTAACGCACCAACACACCTACAACACACAATTGTCAAAACAGTTAATTTCATGCTCAAAATCACACATTGAAAACAAAACTCCAACACAAATTTTCAAAATACAATAATGCATTAACACAATACACCATGACTACCAAAACACTGCAAACATGTCTCAAAATCAAATAATTATTCCAAAACACTAACACGCGTTCTCTTTCAACAGGAACATTTAGTCCATCAAAACACAATGTCATAAAAACACTAACATCAGACGGAATTACAGAAAATGTATTATTTTATATGCCTCAGGCCTGCCCTTATACAATAGACAGTATATTGTATTGATCATAGACTGTGTTTTGCACTGCAGATTCTTTTGAAACCTCTCTACATTTTAGTTTTGTTGTGTTTAGTAAATGCATGCATTTTGTTTCTTTTGCTGCAGAAATTCAGTACAAAAAAGTAAATGACCCATCTCAGGTGCCTTTATAAAATGTACGGTTTATGAAAAAAAATGCTTTATTTATAAGACATTACTGCAAGATAACAAAAATATGTAATACAGCTGCCATCTATTACTGTATGTGTGTGTATATATATATATATATATATAAGGACATTTGGGCCTGTGGACGATGGTCAAAAACCTTCCATCTCCAGGCTGAGAAAAACTCCTCAATGGGGTTGAGGAAAGGGGAGTAAGGGGCAAAGAAAAGGGACATCATCCTCGGATGTGCGTCAAACGAGGCTGTAACTGCACAGGAATGGTGGAATGCCACATTGTCCCATGTGATCACATATATTGGCAAGTGGTCTCCCACCTGTCCCCTTTCTACCTCTGGCACCAGTCTTTCATGCAGGTCTTCTAAAAACAGGAGAAGGCGGTCAGTGGTCAATCTCACATTTATGCAGAAGTGCACTTTTACACACAAGATCAGCCCGAAGTAGTGGTCTTTTACTGTATACCATATGGTCATGCAATTGAAAGAACCTCAACACCTGAGTGTGTTTCCTAGCTGTTTTATTTTATTTTACTTATTTTATTTTATTTATATATTTGCATAACTTCAATCAGCTTTTCATCATAAACAATTAAATAAAATACGGGGATATATTTGTGTTTCAATTCACAATATGAAAAGCTGTTCACTTTGACTTTAGCCTATAAGTTAGGTTTAGAACATGATGTTAATTGTTCTGACATACAGTGTGAAAGCATTTGTACATTTGGCAGTAAAAAAATCCATTGTTTTGGTCTTGGTTGAGCTTGTGTGTAAGAGAAGTTCAAGCATTTTAAATTAAATTTGTGTTAACTGAATGCATTTTGTGTCAAAGCAACAAGAAATGTGTTAATTGTATAGCCTACACAGATGGATGTTGTGCTAACTGTGTTAAAAGTGTAGGAAAATTGTTAAAAGTATTGAAAAAACTGTCATAGCGATCGTAAAAAAATGTAATATATTTTAAAGATTTCAGCAGCCATAACTCGTCATCAGTGTCAACTGATCCTACAGAAATTATTCTAATGTGCTGATTTGGTGTTTTAGAAAAAATATGTTGAAATATGTTGTGCTGCTTATTATTTTTGTGGAAAAGTTTTGTCCAGGATTCTTTGATTAAGTTCAAAGGAACAGCATTTATTCATACAAAATAGAAATCGTTTGTAACCTTGTACATGTCTTTACTGTCACTTTTGATCAATTTAATTTCATCCTCACTGAATAAAAGTGTTAATTGCTTTAAAAAATCTTGACCCAAACTTTTGAATGGAAGTGTATATATTAAAGGGGTCATATGATGCTGCTAAAAAGAACATTAAACAGGGTTTATAAAGAATCGTCAATCATTTTTTAATATCCGCCGTTTACTTAATGTGGTATATTCTCAGCATCAGGCCATTCCAGAATGTGTCGTTTCTTTGGATGCCGAGAAGGCGTTTGACAGGGTGGAGTGGGAGTACCTTTTTTTGGCTTTGGAAAAATTTGGATTTGGCCCAGTCTTTCTCTCTTGGATTAAATTACTTTATAATTCTCCCTCAGCAGTAGTCCTGTCCAATAGTCTGCACTCTAGGCCGTTTAACTTGTACCGCGGAACTCGACAGGGCTGTCCGCTAAGCCCATTATTGTTTGCTCTAGCTATCGAGCCTTTAGCGATCGCTCTACGCGAGAGTCGGCAGATTACTGGAATTACCCGCGGGGAGGCCGAGCACAAGGTAACTCTATATGCAGACGATCTACTGCTTTTTATGTCTAATCCACATACCTCTCTACCTGCAGCTCTATCTTTGCTTAAGAATTTTGGTCTGTTTTCTGGTTACATGCTTAATCTGCACAAGAGTGAATTTTTTCCTATTAACAAGGTAGATGCGCAGTTACAGTACTCTAACATACCATTGAAACTAGTCGAAAATAAGTTCTCTTATCTTGGGGTCTGTATCACTCGCCATCATAAGCATCTTTTTAAACATAATTTTGGCTTACTACTTGAAAGGATTAAGAAAGATCTTTCTAAATGGTCCCCTTTAAAGATCTCTCTCATTGGGCGCATTAATTCCGTTAAGATGGTGGTGCTCCCTAAATTTCTTTATCTTTTTCAATGTTTACCTTTATTTATTCCCCTTTCCTTTTTTAAATCTTTGGACTCTGTTATTTCTACATTTATTTGGAATGGTCATGGCTGTCAGCATCTATGTGTAAAGTTCTTGCTTTCTCGTCCTTGTTGGCACGTAGAGCAATACTATTAAAATGGATTGAGACTTTAGTCTTTGCAACTTTACAGATCTTCTTTATGCACCAAGAGCTTGTAACACTCCAAAGAGAAAGGAAAAATTGAAATCGCATCATATGACCCCTTTAAAAACCCTGATCTATGCACACTAAGGAGATCCCCCTGCAATCTAATTAGGAGTCAGATATTAAAACAGTGAGCTGTGTGCTGGGATAATTGATTCTTTCCACTCTGTGCACACGAAACAAGCAGACAGCAGGAGATACCCAGCTTTGTCAACATTGGGCGATGTGCCTGCTTTTTAAAAAAGGCACCCCAATGAAACTACGTAGATTGTGCCAACAGACATCCCACACACAAAGGTACACCACATGCATCCCAGTGTGTATGGGGATGACTAAAAAACCTCCTGTTTGTATGAGTGGCTATAGCCTGGCAGGTCAGTGGGAAATCATACGCGCTTTGCCTCACCGCACTTTTTGGCTGTCATCAGAGGAACAGTCTAACTGTCTCTCTCTCCTCTGGCAAAATCGCTCAAACCCTGATAATTACCCTCTTCCTTTGAGAGTTATCAAAATGGACAACTCTCCCGCTGCTTTGCTAATTACTTTAATAGGTTTAGATAGAGATTAGCAACAGACTAGAAGCTTAGGGAATGTGTGATGTTGATAGAAGTGAATAATTCCCCTTACCTTTCTTTGATTTTAAAATTCAAATCTGGTTTATTTTATTTGCTCTGTTTTAAACCTGCTCTATCATCCATGTTGGAAACAGGACTGCAGAACATATCAGCTCATGAGCGTACAGGGTCATTAACTGAATGGACTGTAAGACCTGTATTGCTGTCCATTGACCCTAATGTCGCAGCCATGACTGTGTGTCTGTAGAGTCATTCACTATCACAATTTACGGCCAGTTTTATAGAGGTTGGGTCAGACTCAGTCTCTCATCAAGTACTTTTAGCTTTGTGTAGCCCTTTCCTCCCTCAAGCAGATTCTATGTGAACCTCTCAATTAGTGGTGGTAACCACCTGCGCGGGTCTATTTGTGAATGTAACAACCATCGTAATCGGCAGGGAAGTAAATGGAGGGGAAAAGCAGTGGAAATTGTGGGAATGGTAATAGTCTTTTTTATGGATTACAGATTACGATCATCAAAGGGGCACTTGAGAGGGTCCAGTCTCGCCACATGCAGGGTAAAAGACGCATACACTGGCCCCAATGACAGTGTCATTAACGAAATGGGCTTTAGTGATACCACATTAATGGCCAGTTACCAAATGGAGGGGAAAAGTGGCTATTGTAACCGGATACCACCATGTAATGATTAGGTACTGTATTAGCTAAATGTATATACAGTATGTGGGAACTGTGTAATACTACCTTGGCAAACTGCATATTTTTTCCAACCTGGTTCCATTTTCATTTGAGATTTCAGATGTTTTTTGTTTTTTTTTAATCTAAAGTAACTGACATTGCATTCAAGGTATACATTTTATCCCTTCAGTGAGATTCCCTGAAAATTCAAACCATGAACTTGATTTACTAGTGCCATGCTCTGCTGATCTACTGTTTGAGCAACAGGAATACTATGTTTTCTATGTTTTGGCCTGCATGCCATGTCATTGATTCTTGTGAATTGGCATTACAGGGGGTTTAAGGATCCAAGGCATGGTGACATCAGGAAGATCATTTAAACAGCTGTGGCAGCAGGTAACCTGACTTTATTGTCACCTTGACATGCTTTTACATGTATATTGCTCACAAGCTGTTAATTCTCATGTCTGATCTGTGGCCAGAGAACAGAGAGAGCTGTTGGAATGACTGGAATTAATGAAAGAGCTGGCCTTTATTCTTTGATCAAAGTGACTATTTATTTGTTTATTTATTTATTGCTGATTCTAAAGGTAAATTGGTGGATTTAAATATGGTAAAATGTGTTATATGGAGCTAAAAAATAGTCCTATTGGTGGCTGAAAGCATTATCAAATTAACCAACATTCTTAAGAAACCAATACAAAGCAGACAGGGCATTTGTAGAATTCTATGATTGACAGGAGGTTCAACTGAGTAAATCTGTGTGTGCAAGTCATGGGCTGTTGGTGATATGATTAAAGATATTCATGCACAATTAAATCCCAATGTGACGGAAATTAGACTGAACAATTTTCACCAGCTGTTTTATCAATTTGGCACTTGTGTCTGACAGTGGGTGGATTTATTTCTGTTAAATGTGTGTGTTTATGGTTATGTGAGTGTGAGAACCTGCTTTCGATATGAATTACACATTAGGTCCGAATTCGGCAAGACAGGAACGAATGATAATGATAAGAACTGTCCAGGAATACATCTTTAGTACTTTTTTAATCAGAAGCTGCAATGGCATATTAAATAAACTATTTCCAATATGAAAATAGAGAAATACTGAAAAAAGAAAGAGAGATGTATAATGTTTTAACTGTGAGAATTGCTGGAATGGACAACATGCCAGTGGAGATATTGGTTATGCCTTGGTTGTGCCCAAAATAGAGCATGATTAACAATATGGGCCTTTGTTATCACACAATCCGAATTTTAAAAACATTTAAACACAGAGCAAATAAAATTTTATTTTTTAAAAAGTAATTTAGTTAAGGATTGTTCAATTAATTTCATTTCACTTTGTGCTATTAGCTTTTATATAGGTTCACGTCTCAACATTGTTTTGATGTGTTGTTCTTTTACTGAAAAATAGCTTATTAATGCCTTACAGTATCCAAAACATGTCAAGGTCCACATTTCATAACTGTTTCATGGCTAATTAACTGTTTCTTTTCCCAAATAGACAATCAAAGCCATTAATATCTGAATAGCTGAGAGTTCTTATATATGAAGACTCGGGTCAGTGTGCTGGGTATCGGACCTTGTCTAATTCCTCTTTTCAAGTTCCCATCTATCCCTGCTGTTCTTAAAGCCTTTGTGTGTTTTTGGCAATGAAGCCTGTAACATGTATAGATTTTGGAGAGGCTACCACTAAGCCTGCTAATCTAACCACAAAGAAAAGGAAGGGAGAAGGAGAAGAGGATAAGGATGAGGAAAGTCAGAAAAGGAAAATATCAAGCAGCCGCACATCCCCAGGGACAATCTCCAATGAAGATTAGAAAATCCCCACAGTGGCCACACTGACAGTGGGAAGCCAATGTGAATTACTGCTAATGTTCATGTGCAGAAATCCACAGGGGTCAGAGGCATTGGATGTGATAATTACGCTTTCTGCTGTGAGCTGCAAGTGCTCTTTTGTGAGAGGGATATTGAAGATAGTGTTAGTGAATGGAGGCAATTTGGGTTATTATGGTTTGAAAATTTACCTAGTTTTTGTTTTTAGTTTTATTTCATTATTTATTTTGATTTCCATTTCCAATTTAGTTTTAGTTCATTTTAATTGACCAAAAATATTTCAGTTCATATTTCTTAGAAAAAGTATTTCAGTATTTAATTTCAGTATTTTAATTTCTTTTCATTACATTGTTACACCAAAAGATGGTAAAAAGTGACTCTTTCATTTAATCGATTTATTCAAAGTGGTGATTCATTCAGGAACTAAATAATTGACCATCTTTATGAGTGAGTCATTGAATCTTTCGATCAACCAATTTGTTCAAAATACAGGAACAAAACACCACTACTTTGTATTGTGCAAGTATTGTGTGTATTAACTGATTTCAAAATTAAGTTTTGTTTTGGTTTTCATTCTCTTCTAGATGACCATGAAAAAGCAGTGAAACATCCATGATTGAGTAAAAGTTTGTAAATGAAAAATACTTAAAAATTACTTAAAATTATAACCAAGTCCAACAAGAGAAGTTCACACACATAATCATAGAAAAATGTTATTACAAAATGCTTTTATTCAGAGACCAATAAAGTGAAAATGTGCAGTACAAATACAAAACCTTTTTGATTCACACCATCATCAGTGCCATACAAATTTTTATGCAATTTATATGCATGCATTTCCTCTTGTTGGACTACATTCTCTATTAAAACAATTTCAATTTTAATTAATTAAATATTTTTGACAGCTAGTTTTTGCAGTAATTTTCATTAACAATCTATAACGTTGATTTTTGGTGAAGTGATGCTTGTTATTTCTGGTTGGGTCACTCACACATTTGCTGTAAAGATTCATGTGTTTCTTTGTAATCACCACTGAGCCAGTTTACTGAAATAAGAAACCAATATTGTCTGTAATCATCATTAAGTCAGGGCCATTACCCTTCCCCTCTCCCCAAGTCATTTAGAGGAGACAAGAAAAATTGGAAGTAATTAAAAGAAAATGAATGATGTGAACTAGCATCCTGTAGCGTGGCAGAAAGCAGATTGTATGGAAAACTGATACTAATTGTTGGACACAAACAAATATTTCACTACAGACACACAGTAGATGTTACATCGATGAAAACATAAAAATAAATGTAATGTCCTTGGATATGCTATTCCGGGTTTTATCATGGATAAATTCGTACTCGTAAATTTGTGGTTTTAATGTGAATTCTGTCAGGACCACTATCGTCAAAGATGATTGACAATTAGCATACAGTTTGGACTGGCGGTATGGTTCCGTTCTGGGCAAGAACTCCCTGCGCATCCATGCAGCCTAGCATGGATGAGAGCAGGGAGAGCAGCGATAACACCCCCAGGGTAAACAGAACAGAACCAACATAAATGTATTGCAGATATTGTTAAAGTTCAATAATGTTATGTACACATTTTAGAATTAGTCTGATTCAAAGGAGAATCAGAAGGCTGAATCCTGACTGACAGAGGAGGAGTTGGGGATGGAGGAGGGTAATTAGCCATTGAGCAATGCGAAAACTGCTGATACTACTGTGGGACCTTATATATGAATACTTAGATAGGTGTCGTATTCCCATAGGTTGATGGGGATCAGCTGAGAGTCAGCTGATGTGAGCTTGACTAACATGACCTGCCAGAACTAACGCTACGCTAGATGAATATTTTGATGAGCAGCATGGTCCTGCTCTCTTAAGAATCTGAGGTACCACTTCTCTGTCTGCATTAGAATATGTAAATCAAGTAACCAGTGGTCATTCACCCATCTTGTTTTATTTCCATCTTTCTTTCTCACTCCATCTCTTTCTTTTGTCAGAATAGGATGAGTGGGGCCAGTGCTCCCAGAAAGAGTAATCTTAAAAGAGTTTCCTGGCAGTTAGCAGTGGAAAAACACTTCTTGGTTGTTAAAACATTTACCAGAAACTATTTTCTCTTTTAGATACTTGTTAAGACCCAGATATACAGGGTCCACAGGAAACCCTCAGAGGCACAATCACAGCACTGCCGATAGTTTGTACAACTGGGCCAAAAAATTCTGAGGCAACTAGTGAACATAATTCTCTTTTGCATTTGCTAGTTTAATCCAGTATGTTCATAATAAGTTATTTTAACTGCATAATAATTTGTATAAAAAGTTACATTTGAAAATTTTCCATTAATTCGATTTTTTGGTGAGTTTCTCCCCATTTTGCTTTAACTGAAGCTCTATGAGCTTCAAAGTTTCTTTGTTTTAACATTCCCCATATTTTTAGGCCTAAAATAGATTTTGAATCCCAGGTTTCCATCTTCAATCTCATACTTTTGGACCCTATTGTATGTGGCCCCACTGTCCTTCTGTCACAGGACAGACGGAGGGCGGTAAAGTGGCCTTAGACACAAGGGTGACCCCACAAATATCCCCCATTGGCCACAGGGCTAAGGACCACCACACTTGCCTAGTGAATGCCATATGGTTGCTGACGGATATGGAGGACAGGAACTGGATTCCTCTGCTCCTGATGGCAGGAGTGCCACACATTTCGGTGTCATTAGTCTTCAGAGGAAGCACTAAAACATGGCTTTTCATCTGTGCATTATTAGCCCATCAGTACGATAACAAGCAGATGATTATGATCATAAAGTGTTATTCTGACCTTTCTTTGGTGTTGTTTGAAGCTGAAACAGAAAAGGCTCATAAACTCACTCGGATATCAGTTCAAAGAAGTTCAACTAGCTGGAGGAAGCTGGATTAAAGTAATTCATTTTTAAAACTTGTATTATACAAAACATCTATTAAATGAATATTCTGGATTCAAAATACGAATGACAGCATTTGTGGCATAATGCTGATTACCACCAAAATTTGGGCCAATTTTTGGAGCAGAAACGTGAGTAAACACTTTTCATGCCAAAATCATGTTAACTTGCATTTTGTTCACATTTTATGGCTTTACTTTTTTTTTTTTTTTTTTTACCTTTTTTACAGATATTTTTATTTATTTATTTATTTATTTACATTTTAAGAAAAGTAACAATAATTTTTTTGGTTGAGCTTAACTTAAACCTGGAATATTATTTTAGGTACTTTACCTATTAGGGATTATTAGATACTTTTACCTGTTAGGTAATATTAGGTACTTTAGCCATTCTCAGTCAGTAACGTGTAAAGCGATGCTTTATTGTTTCTCACTTGCTCAGTTGCTCCCTCATTTGCTCTTGTCAGCATAGTCGTGTGATGTGTCTCAGAAGGTTACATGTCAATGACGATTACGGGACTTAAGGTGTTGACTGACCTACCTAATTAGTTTAGATGTATGATTTAGAAGCCTTTTGTGTTCACACAGTGCTGACATGCAGCTTTTCGGCTGTTTATCATACTGCTGATCAAGGCAGAAAACACAATTTGCTTATGATAATTGTATGTTCAATATTTGCCCAAGGAAAATGCCCCTCTGCAACTGCTCACAGCCTCGTTAAAACTCACAAATCAATTGTTGTAAGTGCCATGGCCTATATGTTCCACTCCAAACAAGTAGGGAATGATGGATACTGATGTTGACCAAATCCGACGCAAGTCTGTTTGGCCACAGTCTACCACAAAAGGGCCTGATGTACAGTATTCAACTGGAGAATCCACATATCCCCCACCTCACTTTAAACTAGCTGGCAGATAAAGGTCTTCTCCATGAAAGAGGCTTGTCAGAACATTTGCATCTGAATGCCAACTGCTCTTGGCAAATTCAAGGAGACTTTAGAAAGTTTGCATACTGAATCGGAGGGTGGACACACATTCCCCAAGCCATGCCAGCATAGTTATGAGTGCAGGAAGTAGACTGATGGCTGTACTTGAGAGGCCCAGGGCATGAAAGTCGGATCAAGTGCACCCTATTTCACCTGTGTCCAACGGCTCTTTGCGGTTTCTGTTGTTCTGCCATGTTCAAGACCTTCTGTAAAAAATTATGTTGGTTTGTCAATCATTTTGTTTGACATTTGTTATAGAAACCAGCCTGTTTGTAAAAGCTTACACTAAACAAAATTTATATCAAATCAAAATAAAAACGGTCTTGAAAATGTTCTATAGACAGTTGTAAAGAATTATATGTAATGTAAGCAAACACTGCAAAAAAAAAAAATTATATTAATCTTTATATTTATTACCAGCAAAAATGTAATCTATAAATATCATGTTTTTATGCCATTTAAAATAGTTAATTGTTTTAAGTATAAACCTTATACACTTTTGCTAGATTTATGCTTAAATAAGAAACATGGGGTAAGAAAAAAATAACTTAAACTTGTTTTTCAAGAATATCTTTTGGAATAAGTATATACGGTATATATACAGGTGCATCTCAATAAATTAGAATGTCATGGAAAAGTTCATTTATTTCAGTAATTCAACTCAAATTGTGGAACTCGTGTATTAAATAAATTCAATGCACACAGACTGAAGTAGTTTAAGTCTTTGGTTCTTTTAATTGTGATGATTTTGGCTCACATTTAACAAAAACCCACCAATTCACTATCTCAACAAATTAGAATATGGTGACATGCCAATCAGCTAATCAACTCAAAACACCTGCAAAGGTTTCCTGAGCCTTCAAAATGGTCTCTCAGTTTGGTTCACTAGGCTACACAATCATGGTGAAGACTGCTGATCTGACAGTTGTCCAGAAGACAATCATTGACACCCTTCACAAGGAGGGTAAGCCACAAACATTCATTGCCAAAGAAGCTGGCTGTTCACAGAGTGCTGTATCCAAGCATGTTAACAGAAAGTTGAGTGGAAGGAAAAAGTGTAGAAGAAAAGATGCACAACCAACCGAGAGAACCACAGCCTTATGAGGATTGTCAAGCAAAATCGATTCAAGAATTTGAGTGAACTTCACAAGGAATGGA
>NW_015539889.1:2551193-2554734 GCF_001515605.1 Sinocyclocheilus anshuiensis | reverse complement strand
CACACATATATATATATATATATATATATATATATATATATATATATTGCTCTCAGTCCTCTGTGGAACATTTTCAAAGCAATATTTTTTGAATAATAATTTTTTAAATGTACTCTACATTTCATAACTAGCTCAAAACTAAAAAAATGTTGTTGCATATTTTCCCCTACATTTGAATGAGATTTGATATAAAGTTTAAAATTGGTTTTCTGAGGTCCAAATTGTTTTTTTTCTCCCCCCCCCGGCATTCATTATATCCCTAGGTTTGCCATAACATATCATGTCATCCCAATTTACAATGCAAGCTGAGCAAAATGCTGACAGCAGCAATAAGAGGAGCTTTGCGCTAAAGGACAAGCTGGCATGCAGAATGGTACATCAGATACAGAACATCTGATACTGGCACCATTTTACCTCAAGCCCCTGGTCATAAATTATTCTCACTGGTAATGAAGAGCCTCTAAAATCACACAAGATTGCTTGAAAAATATCTCTGTCGTCACCATGCAAGTGAACAAAGAATCTATAGCAATCAGTAAGTCGCAATTAATAATGTTAGCATTCCTTTTAAGGATGAAAACATCTCTTGTTTGTCCAGCTAGAGCTATTTAAGATTTAACTCTTTTCTCAAGCTGTTGTTTTTATCAATTGCCAGCAATGAGTCCTGGTTAGGGAGAAGGAGGAGAGGATGGGGGCCTGGGGTGAACAGAGCAGCCAAGAGAATTTAAAACAGGAGACCCCCAAGGTCAGACCTCATCCATTCCCCTGAGAGAGAACAATGACGGAGGGGAGAACGGGAATTAACATGGACTGAATGCAGCTGTGTGAGTGTTTGTGAGGGTATGAGAGGAGATGGTGGGAGAAATGGAAAGAGAAAGAGTGACAAGAAGACCATAGATGCAGGACTAAAAGCTGTCAGAAATATGATAAGATTAAAAATCCCCTTGGAGAATTTGTTTAGATGAGAAGGTCCAGGGATGAGCAGTGGGAGACCCTCAAGGCATCTCTTGCAGAAAGTTTTGGCTTCTAGATTGGAGGGTGAACTTTGTGTGGTCACCTCTGCCCTGAAGACTGCAGGGTGCCTGGATCTACAGCACGCCTGGCCTTGACCGCTCTGAGGTAAGATTATGAGACTGAGGACGATGGGATTAATTTTAACCTCTGGAAATCGCCAAGGTGTTCATATTTCTGCTGTTGCAGCCTGTGTGTTCTATAATAATATAAATAAGCTAGCACGGAGCTTCATGAGAGGGATACTTCCCTGTGGATTTGTGTTTCAAATGTTGACACTGTGGGAGATGGGTTTCCTGTGGTCTACAAAACAAACAGTAATTCCTGTCTGAGCTCATGTTTCCTTCTGAATGTAACTTGTCACAGTTGGTGGTGTGTTGGGTTAATGCTGTGTAAAGAAGCTACAAAATCCTTGTATTGTATTTGATTATCAGTTATCAGACTTGTTGGTTGACCTCCTCAGAGGACAAAGAACAACTGCTGTAGGTTTTATCCAGTAATTCTGGCATGTTAGAGGTGTTTTGCGCTTGTACTGATTTGGCAAATTGACTGCAATTTACATCTTGTTATATGTGTAGTGCTGCTTTCACAGTGAAAAATGTTTCTCTTCAGCTTCAGTGAATCACAAACGCTGGTCATAATTGAGGTGTTTGAAACAGGTCATAAATATGGCAGCAATTCCACCTTTAATTTGCCAAATTCTGTGATTGCACAGTAAATCAGTTGTTATCAATTGTTCTGTTCTGATGGACATTTGGGAAAACACAGTGCAACATGTACATAATAAAATGCAATTAAACATAATTATTCATTGGATAGCAAAGTAAATAGATTAACTTTAAAAGTGCAAGAAAAATGCATCCTATGTGTTTATTTGTAATGTCAAAGGCCACGTGATGAACTCCGTGTATTATTAATGACAATTATTCTGTCACTTGTCATTTTTATGTCAAGATTTATTGTACTTCCATGCATTTAGCCAAGTGTAAATAACATTTTTAACAATTGTAACTTTTCTGCTTTTATCATGTTAATAATTGTGTTTATTATTAATTTTTAGCTTTTTTTTTTGGTACAATAAAGAGTCCAGTGTAAAATCCTGAAGCAAATCCAAATCCATATTCTTAATGATAGTCCCTTAAGCATTTTCTTATGCATTAAAAACTGCCCCAGCTCTGGCTGTGAGGTCAGTCTAAGCATGCATCTACACATTTCCATAACTAATTTGTATCAGACATCACATACCCTCCCTTTTCCAATCCATTAACACCCAACTGTCTTTCTCTAATAATGACCCTTTCCTCTTCTAACCTTTGGCCCATATCATTCACCCTCTCTCTGACTCCTTTTGGCCTGTAGCCTGCTGTCGTTAGCATCCACACCAGCTGCAATGTGTTCAACCGAGCCGATCGTTACACTTCGGGAATGAGTGACTCTATGCATCATTAATGATTAATTAATGCCAATGATCATAAATAAGATTATTTATATGGACAAGCTCCACAGTTACTCTGCCAGTGGTGACCAAAACCCCAAAGGAGTCGAAGTGGAGGGTCATTTGAGAAGGAGTGTGTGTGTGAATGTGCCATTGTCAGTAAATTCCACATTGAGTTAATGCTATGTATCTGAGGATAGATAGATAGATAGATAGATAGATAGACAGACAGACAGATGAAGATATAGATATAGATATAGATACTTAGATATAGATAGTGCTTAACAAATTTATTAGACCACCTGTCATAATAAAGACAGAAAACAAATATTTTAGGAATCTGTCAAAAACTTTTTTAAACAAAAAATTGTGTTGTCATTTATTGGGCAAACATTGTTTTTATATATTTTTCTACATTCTCTGTAGTTATCAACTTCCAAAGTTTCTAGTTATTCCCAAAGATTTGCTTTTGATTAAACTTTTGTTCGATTTATCTGTGAATCCATTAAATCCCAACAATAATTTTATTTTAGCATTAGAAACACTACTATGACTAAAGAGCATACAAATACTGGTGAATTAACCATTACAAAAACATATAAAAATTATTTTGGTAATCATCAATACTGTTAGTTTAGGGCAGCTGTGGCACAAACCTTACATTAGATGGTGGTCTAATAAATTTGTGTGTGTGTATATATATATATATATATATATATATATATATACGTTGTTGTGCCTCTAATAAGACTGGTCACAAACATGATCCCTGCTGCATGATCCAATAGCGTCTTTTTAGGTCACTGTCATCTATTGTCTGCAACACATTTCTTCTCCCTCTTTGTCTTTCGGCCATTTTCTTTTCTGCTAAAGAAACTCTTAAGCCCATTTTGAAAGTCCTCCTCCTTACTCCTAACACTTTTTGACCTTAAGAGCTCTTTTAAGGTTTAAGATGCTTTGTGAACCACTTTCATCTTTACTAGGATCTTCTCTTTGACTTTAAAGGGGTCATATGATGAGATTTCGATTTTCCTTTCTCTTTGGAGTGTTACAAGCTCTTGGTGCATAAAGAAGATCTGTAAAGTTGCAAAGACT
>NW_015539889.1:2529452-2551100 GCF_001515605.1 Sinocyclocheilus anshuiensis | reverse complement strand
CAGCACACCTCGCTTTTCAGACCGATGAGATTTGTAAAAATCGACGCGTTTCAGAAAGTCGGGGCATAGAGGAGAACAAATAATGTACAGTATGTTGAAAATAATGTTTTTAGAAGCTTAAACTGCATAAACACATTTCATTACACGAAATACACAAAATAATGTTCTTTTTAGCAACATCATATGACCCCTTTAAGAGGAAACACCCACTTTTCTAAGAATTTTCTTTGAATTTTGTCACTAGGAGCAACTCTTTGCACTAAGAATTTTCATGAATATGGGCCCATATAGACCATGTATTGTGAAACCAAGCTATGTTTATACAATATTATACAATGTTAAAGGGGTCATATGATGTTGCTAAAAAGAACATTATTTTGTGTATTTGGTTGCATCCAGTGGGGACATAATTACGGATTATAATGACTTATAATGTCTTTTTACGCTTTGCGTTGCATCGTGCTGCGTAAACATAAAACCATGTCTGCATTTGTGATCAGAGAAATGACAAACAAGCGCTACTTTACACTGCTCAAAAATCGCGTTTGAATCATCAGTGGCAAATCCTTTAAATATGAAAACGTACTTCCAGTCTGTGAGTCAGAACAGCCGGCATTGTAGTCTACTCTCCCAGGAAACAGTCCTCCATAAAATATGCTGCACACATCTGAATATTTGGGTTGAACTGTTGTGGAACAGTGTTGTAAATACAACTTAACCACTGATTTCCAGTCGATATCGTCCTCTTTTGGAAGGCCAAACAAAGTAGTTTCGCTTTCACAACGAAACACAGCACCTTCACGACATGGCGGCAACAACAATACTAAAGTGAGAATAAAAGTTACGCCTTCTTTCTTTACGTGAACATTTGGGCGGCGTTATGCATATCTTTCCACATCGTGACGTAGACATGTGGGGGCGTGTTAGAACGAGCCGTTTTAGGTAGGCGTGGTTGACTCTTAACTTTTATAAAGAATATCTCTTTGGATTTGAGGCTTTAGTCTTTGCAACTTTACAGATCTTCTTTATGCACCAAGAGCTTGTAACACTCCAAAGAGAAAGGAAAAATTGAAATCGCATCATATGACCCCTTTAAATGGACCTCGGGGGTGAACATTTTTTTTAAATGTTCGATATGGTCCCTGTAAAAATTCCACTTACACTTATTTTGTTCTCCAGGTTGAGAAGAAAACGTGATCTTTCTAACAAGTGTGGGAGGTGGAAGACAGGTTAAAATCATGGCAGTTGGGTGGAGACCAGCCACCCTTATTTTTGTCTTCATCCTGACATTCCTCTGCCCCTTGGATGGAACCATGTACTTCTCTGGCCAGAGACTGAGTTCTCGACTTCAGAGGGATCGCCGAAATGTTCGTCCAAACATCATTCTCATTCTTACTGATGACCAGGACATTGAACTCGGTGCGTTTCCCATTTGTGTTTCTCTTTGTATGTGGGTATGTTTTTGTGTCGTTTGTGAGTATGTGCATACTGTGACATCATGTATGAGTTTGTATGATTCACAATTCATTATCATATAATTTTATTATTTTCTTAGCATAAGGGCATCTTACACATTCAGTCCATTCATCAGCCAACTGCTGAGGTCCACTGTGCCAAACATGCTGTTTTTCTACTCGTTTTTTGGCACTTTAATCACTGAAGTGGCAACATAATGGCCTTGCTGCTGGTCTTTGTTCAGGCTTTTCATTCAAACCCTTTTAGGGAGGAAATTTATGGTTAAGCATCTGTTACATAAAACAATCTGGATCTCTTTTTCTCTGTCTCACTCTTTTTCGAATCTACATATATATTCCCTGTTTTTCCCTAAAGGCTCAATGCAGGCCATGAACAAAACAAAGCGCATAATGATGCAGGGCGGCACTCACTTCTCCAATGCGTTTGCCACCACTCCAATGTGCTGCCCTTCTCGATCTTCCATCCTGACTGGGAAATATGTGCACAACCACCATACCTACACCAACAACGAGAACTGCTCATCACCGTCCTGGCAGGCTCACCATGAACCGCACACTTTTGCTGTCCACCTCAACAATTCAGGCTATAGGATGGGTTAGTAGACAGCATGTATTTGTGTGCAGTAGTTTTACAACACAGAGCTATGTTCAAAAACTGCTTTTAGTTAGAGGAATAGTTCATCCAAAAATGCCAAAACTCCCTCAGGCCATCCAAGATGCAGATGAGTTTGTTTCTTCATCAGAGCAGATGTGGAGAACTTTAGCATTACATGACTTGCTCAGCAGTGGATCGTCTGTAGTGAATGGGTGCCGTCAGAATAAGAGCCCAAACAGCTTGTTAAAAATATCACAACAATACAAAAGTAATCTACATAACTCTAGTCCATCAGTTAATTTCTTGTCAAACAAAAAAGTGCGTTTGTAAGAAACAAATCCATTATTAAGGCATTTTAATTTTAAACCATCGCTTCTAGCCAAAATACCATAATTCGTAATAATGTCTTCCCCAGTGAAAAATACCTATTTGCTTAGAACTATTTTGCAGTGTTTTTTCTTGTAAGCATTGCTTGATCAGTGCATATTTCTCTCCTGATTCAGACAAGATGACATTTTCACTGGAGAAAGCTGTATTTTGGATATAGGACTCATATTTTAGCCAGAAGCAACAGTTTGAATTTAAAAATGTTGTAATGATAGATTTGTTTATTACAAACACATAGCTTTTCACTTCACAAGACATTAATTGAGGAACTGGAGTCGAGTGTATTACTTGTGGATTATTGCAATGTTTTTATCAGCTGTTTGGACTGGACAGCACCCATTCACTGCAGAGGATCCATTGGTCAGCAAGTGATGTAATGCTAAGTTTCTCCAATGCTGTTCTGATGAAAAAACTTGCTTACATCTTGGATGATCTGAGGGCGAGTAAATTCTCAGCAAATTAAAATTTTTGGGTGAACTATTCCTGTCTGACATTTTTTTATCTCAAAATAATTGCTTTCTGTTACAGCCTTCTTTGGCAAGTACCTGAATGAGTACAATGGCTCTTATGTGCCTCCTGGTTGGAGAGAATGGGTAGCACTGGTGAAGAACTCTCGTTTCTACAACTACACACTGTGCCGGAACGGTATCCGAGAAAAGCATGGCACCGACTATCCAAAGGTTGTCTCCTGTCTCATTTCAAAGAGGATGACTGAACATTGTATGATATTTACTACAGTAGAGTGTGTACTAGTACTGTCAAATCTGTTCAGCTCATTCACAGTATTTACCCAACATATTTGGGGTTGCACAATGTATTAGTACCATATCAGTTGTCAAACAATATTAGAGATTTTAGATATTGGGTATGTTCCTGGGGTATTTAAACGCTGCTCTTTTGAACTTTCTATTCATCAGAGAATCCTGGAAAAAATGTATGACAGTTTCCACAAAACTGTTAAGCAGAATGATTTCAACATTGATAATGATAATTAATGTTCCCTTTCGAACAGTCTCTCCCGTTGCATCGTTGCATTATGGGGAAACTCCTGTTTACTTTGATACTGAAGCCTGATTTGTTCACGTTCGTGTAACTTCATGAACCAATGGCACTTCAACCCGCCAAAAGGGGTGGAGCCGACCACCATATAAGTCGATTCTGAGCGCCATTTCATCAGAATTTTTCTCCTTCAGCGACAAAGATAATCTCCTCACTCCCTCTGCAAGCAAGAAGCCGAAGAAGAAGAAAGAAACTCAACCTGCTGCTCTCTGCCATGAGAAGAAGCCCCCTGCAGCGAAAGAATCCAGAAGCATTCCCCTGCGGCCATCCGGCACCTATTAAAGCAAGTTTCTGAGCAAATTTTCCCAGCAACGTTGTTGCAAAAGTTGCGACACAAGTGTGGCTCGTGCAAGGAACCCCTGCACAATGCAGATGGACACGGTGAGTGAGTCGCCTGTCTGGGCAGCGCCCACGCAGAGGCTGTGTTCACCGGGACGGAGTGTTCTCACTGTGAGAACATGAGTCTTTCCCTTCTCCACTCGTGGATCACCTTCTTCCATGAAGGCGGGCCTCCCCGGCCTGCTCTCACATTTTCTACCTCCCCTAGGAGGAAACAGCAGAGCAGAGCAGCTGGGCTCAAACACCAGGCTCGAGTGAACTCACGCTGGCACAGGTCCCGCATGCTTCACTCTCCCCGCAATGCCTCAACTTCAGCTGCGACTTTGATTCACTTCGGCGGGTCTGAGGAGGAAGCTTTTGTGGATGACTCTGTGTCATTGACGGCTTCAGATACAGAAAAGTGGGCGTGTTCCGCCGAAGAACCCGACATCCCTCCTCCGACGCAAGCAACATGGCCCAGCATGAACAGCGAGCTGATACGCACCAGGCGCACCCCCTACTTGGCCCGTGTTAATCCTTCTACTTCTGCCACACTCACCACTGTTGACGGCGCTGAAGAACAAGGTTATAGCAAGCTCCCACATCTGGAAGAGGCAGTAGCTGTGCATCTGTGCCCTCCATAGGCCCTAAGGGTTTGAAAGCCCATGCAGCGCACCCATCTAAGCCTTGCAGGACTACCTCAGCCCTAGCGAACTGGGCTTATTCAGTGGCTGGCCAGTCTGGCTCAGTGCTTCACAAGATGGAGGTGATCCAAGCGTTCCAGGCCAAACTTCTCCGCACCATGGACGAATCCGACCAGATGATGCCTTAAGAGAGCTGCGCACAGCGACTGACTTGGCTCTGCGCGGTAGTAAGGCCACTGCACAGGCGAATGGTAAGGCCATGACCAACTTGGTGGTGCTGGAGTGCCACCTTTGACTAAATCTAATGGAGACAATGTGATGAGATTCGTTTTATGTCTCTCGTGACTGGCCAGTCAATCGGCAGAAACAACTGAGTCGTTAAGTTTCTGAGGAGAGCTCGGAGATTGAATCCGCCTCGCTCTCATACTGTGCCTACTTGGGACTTATCTATAATCCTCAGGGCCCTACGGGGCCCTTCCCTTTGAGCCGCTTCAGTCGGCCGACTTGCGGCCCCTGATGCTTAAGACAGCCCTCCTTCTGGCTTTTGTGTCGGTCAAGCGAGTGGGTGACCTGCAAGCACTGTCAGTCAGTGCTTCCTGTCTTGAGTTTGGGCCTGACGACTGTAGAGGCGTCCTCAAACCAAGGTACGGCTATGTGCCAAAAGTGCTCTCCACTCCATTCCGAGCACAAGTCATCACCCTTCTAACGTTCCCCAATTCAGAAGGTGAGTAGGGTGCTAATCCACTCTGCACAGTATGTTTGTTAAGCACTCTGGCACATTTAGGGAAACAGGGCAGCTCTTTGTATGCTTCAGAGGCCACTCTAAAGGGCTGCCGGTTACAAAGCAGAGACTATCTCGCTGGATAGTGGAGTGCTAGTGCTATAGCCCTGACTTGCGCCTCAGTGGGCTTGCAGTGTCCTATAGGTGGCGGAATGGCCTCCTCCTGGGCTTGGTCCAGCGGGATTTCTATTGGTGATATTTGCTGGCTGGTCGTCACCATCTACCTTCACCAGTTTTTATAACTTGGACGTCCCTGCCCTGCAGGCATGAATTTTGTCCGCTTTATTCTATCTAAACCTCTTTGTAAGTGAAGAGGGTTATGTCATGTAGTCCTCAGCCTAAGCGGCTTGGGTCTCATTATTGGCTCATGCTTATAGGAGCCCTCAGTGCGGGTGCTCCAGTGCTGGGCTTGCAGAGTGGATTCGGTCTGCTCCTGCTTATAGCACGGCTCTATTGGATGCGTTACCCATAAGCGTCAGTGACGCAATGTGAGAGACCGTTTGAAATGGAATGCTCCGGTTATTAATGTAACCTCGGTTCCCCGAGATAAGGGAACGAACATTGCGTAGGCCGCCATGCTATAAGGCTGCACACGAATCTATGACTGTCGCTTCAGTCAAAAGATTCTGACGAAATGGCGGTCGGCTCCACCCCTTTTGGCGGGTTGATGCTCCATTGGTTTGTGCAGATACACGAATGTGGACAAATCAGGCTTCAGTATCAGAGTAAACAGGAGTTTCCATAAGCATCAGCGATGCAAATTTTGTTCCCTTATCTCAGGGAACCGAGGTTACGTTAGTAACTGGAGCGTTTCTTGAACACCAAATCAACATACTAGAATGATTTCTGAAGAATCATGTGACACTGAAAACTGGAGTAATGGCCATCACAGGAATAATTAGCATTTTAAAATGTATAAAAATAAAAACTGTAATTTTAAATTGCAATAATATTTCACAATATTACTGTTTGTACTGTATTTTTGATTAAATAAATGCACCCTTGGTAAGCATAAGAGACTAATGTTATTTCTTTTACAGGACTATCTCACTGATGTAATCACAAACGACAGCATCAACTACTTTCGTATGTCAAAGAAGATGTACCCACACAGGCCTGTGATGATGGTCCTGAGCCACGCTGCCCCCCATGGGCCAGAGGACGCAGCACCTCAGTACAGCAGCGCCTTCCCCAACGCATCTCAACACATGTAAGACTTTCTATTTCTCTTCATCTTTCTTTCTCTCTCTCTCACACACACACTAAGAGAATTCTCAGTCTGCATGAACAGCTTTATGTGGTCTCATAAATCTCATTCAGTATCAATTTTTCAGTCTTCAGCACTTTATCAAATGTTCTCATGCCATTTGAGATATGACCACCTAATAAATAATGCTCACTGTATAGTACTGTAGCCACTATTCTCATTTCATACTAGCTACTTTTAATGAACCAACCCTTATGACTTATTTGCTCTTGGTTTATTGCAGGAACACAGGTTTGATTATATATTCTGTGTACAGTAATTGTTTCCATAGCGCCTCCGGCAAATGCGTTTATTAGGCTATATAGTTGGCTCAAGAGAGATATACAGTGCTATTATTATAATATCATGATTTATTTGTTGCATCGGTGTTCATTTGTAGGTCTCATTAGAGGTATAAACTCCATGGCTGGTGCATGTACTGTTATTTTTGTTTGATTTGTGGTTAGCGTTTCATTACTCTGCAATTTTTTTTCTTTTATATGCTGTTCTAAATTAGCATACTCATTTTTTGAAACGCATGCCCAATTACAAGTTTGCTGTTATTTTATTACTGTTTTTTATGATGATTTTTAGTTGCTCATTCTTAAAGCAGCAGCTGGTATATGCAATGCAACGTTATGCAAATCGAATATTCACAAACAACAGTGCAAACCAAAAGATGACAATGCATTGGCTTATTATTACAATATGGAACAGGATTTCAGAATTCAGCACAATGCACAGTTTTGCAACAATGACATTTTCAATCCGGAAACACAATGAAATTTCTCAGCAGTGTTATTCAGCAGGTTCAGCACCATGAAGCAGCACACAATGTACTACACACAAAGCTTCTCCATTCACAGATGTTTGTACCCTCAGGATATGCACAAAAAATAGGACTGACTCTAAATTCCCTTTGGCTACGATGTTAAGTTTTATTTATGAACTGTAAAGTGTATATACATTGTACAGTGTAACATTTGTAATATCTTCCAGTGGTACAGAAAACAGGTTTTAACAGTTCTGAAAATGTCCCACACAGAACCCCAAGCTACAACCATGCCCCAAATCCAGACAAGCACTGGATCCTGCGGTACACGGGACCCATGAAGCCTGTGCACATGCAGTTCACCAATATGTTGCAGAGAAGGAGGCTGCAGACCCTGCTTTCAGTGGATGACAGCGTCGAGAAGGTCACAGATCATGCTAACCTCAAAATATAGCACAATGATCATATTTTATACAAAAATTTGTTCCATTTCTTGTATTTGATTGGCAGTGTGGTCTTCTGAGAGTGCTGCCACTACTGGGATGTTTTTATCACTACATCAGTCTGTCCATTATTAGTGCAAATTTTTCATTAGTAGTGCAAATTCTGCAGTTTACGTCGTTACACTAGTAGGTGACTGCAAGTGACCGAATGAGTGAGTCAATTGAATAGTTTGTTCAAAAACACTGATTTATTCGGGAACTAGAATTGATAGCTAGAATTGACTTTTTGAGTGAGTCATTAAATTATCACAGGAATAAATGTTTTAAATAAATATATTAATATAGAAAACATATATATGTTTTCATATATATTTTATTTTTATCAAATAAATGCATACTCAGTACTCACTTTATCTATTTATTTAAAAAAATCTGATCAACATTTTTTTCCCCACAGGTTTACAATATGTTGGTGGAAACCGAGGAGTTGGATAACACCTACATCATTTACATGTCTGATCATGGCTATCACATTGGTCAGTTTGGGTTGGTCAAGGGCAAATCAATGCCTTATGAATTTGACATTCGAATCCCCTTCTACCTGAGAGGGCCTAATGTGGATGCGGGTGCCATGTGAGTCAAAGATGTTAAGCTCACAACTTTACTGAGAAATGCTAAAAATAACACATTGTTGATTCTTTGTGTTCTTTGTGATCTCCTGTAGTAATGCTCACATAGTCCTGAACATTGACCTTGCCCCTACCTTACTGGACATGGCCGGAGTGGATATTCCTTTGGACATGGATGGCAAGTCCATCCTCAAGCTGTTAGAAAAAGAAAGACCGGTCAACAGGTACTTATTGAATTGTGCTGGATAATGACACTATTGTATTCTGTAGAGCTACTATTTAGCTGAATTGAATTTGTTTTATAATTGATGCATGCAACATCGACACTTATTGAAATGAGTTGAATCAACATTGAACCGACTTTAGCTGAATAACAGCACTGTTGCCTTCTGTAGAGCAGATTATAACTGAATTTAACTTGTCTTCATATTCTTTCAGTTTTACCAGGTTTCATTCCTACAAGAAGGCGAAAGTGTGGCGGGATTCGTTTCTTGTAGAGAGGGGGTGAGTACATTTGATCAGGCCAGATGAACCCATGCATTTTTAATTGAACGCCATATCACAAACTCTTACACTGTATCGCTCTGAAAAAGATTTTTAACCCCAGAAATTGATTAGACACGGCTCCATTAGAGAGACACCAGATGGCACACTGACATCGGACACATCTGCATGTTTTGAATAGGGGCTGTATCTGATTCTTTGCTGTTTTTGGGTGGCAACCTGATGTGATCTGTTTCCGGTCTACAGGAAGCCTCTGCATAAGCTAGCAGATGGCAAAGAGGTGGAACAGAATTCGCTGCCAAAGTATCAGCGGGTCAGAGACCTGTGTCAAAGAGCTGAGTACCAGACGCCCTGTGAGCAACCAGGGCAGGTAAATATTCACTTTCAATTACCACTGCATATTCACTTGATTATTTCCAGTGATTTCCCTGCTGTCCATTTGTCTAGTGCTTTCTAACTAACCGCTCCTCCTCTGTGCAGAAGTGGCAGTGTATTGAGGATCACACTGGCATGCCGAGGCTGTATAAATGTAAAGGGATGGCGGGTCTCTATGCACCTCGTGCTTTGGGCCTGATGGCTGCCAACGGGGGACAGATCAATGGAGCTCGTTCCGCATCATACCACTGTGATTGTGAGCCCACTGTACCTGTCAAGAGGAAGAAGGCACTCACTAAAAAGAGTGAGTCATTCTATAGTTTCACACGTTTGGTCCTGAGAGTGTCATAGTGTTCTTGCTTGGTTAGTGGTTAAATTGTAAGAAGGCTGTTTTTCTGCTTACAGAAAAGTCCAATTGTAATTTTATTTTTTGGTGGATGGATATAATTGATTCAAAATAGTCCAAATGTAAAAGGGGTAGTTCGAAGGTGGTTTATAATGCCCAAAGAAAGGTATCTGTTATTCTCATTTATCTCAGTGACAATTGCTTTTATGGTGCAGGAACCCCTGGAAGTATGTGATTTGAAATCTGTTCACTGATTCATTTCATGCTTTTAAAAGCTCACTGAAACAAACTGGTCATGGGTAAAACATCTACTCTAATATAATAAAATATATTATATTTATACACTCTCATTTAAAAGTTTGGGATCAGTAAGATTTTTTGTGTGTGAAGAAAGAAATTAATACTTTTATAATAAAAATATAATAAAAGATTAGAGTAATGATGCTGAAAATTCAGCTTTGCAATCACAGAAATAAATTACAAGTATATTCAGATAGAAAGCAGTTGTTTTAAATAATAATTATATTGTACAATATTACTTTTTTCTAATATTTCTTTTTTTTCTTTCTATGGAACAAAAAAGGAAATATTTTGCAGAATTTTATGTGGTTCTCTTTTCCATACAAAGTGGATGGTTTTTTACAAACAAACAAAAAAAAAAACACCTGTTCTTTTCTGTGCAAATGTCTCTTCCTGGTGGTTGATTATTTTCACATGCAAATATAACATTGGTTTAAAAAATAATTTTATAGTAAGAAATTCTATAAGCAATATTTCAATGTTAATTCCAGAGTTGAAGACCAAGAAGAGTTTGCCACGTAATCGTTGGGCTCGCTCTATTCCTTATCACTTGGATTCAAATGTGTACACTCTGGATCTGGAGAAAGGCTACCAGCCCCTCAACCTCAACTCCAGCCTTATGCTAGGGAGAAAGCAGGCAGTGCATGGAGAAAATGTAGAATATAGCGGAATGGGACCCACAGACAACAACTTCAACCCCCTCACGTCACCCGCTGCTCTTAAAGTCACCTACAGGTACAACTCAGACAGTTGGTTACTGTGAATGATAACAACTACTCAGTGAAAGTCTAATAACCATACTTACTTGTTTGAAACCTGTGGTTTCTATGAATGAGATAGACAACTGAAAAAATAACATAACTTTTTTGCTCAGATGCTCAATACTGATGAACGACACAGTCAGGTGTGATGGTGGATTATATAAATCTCTACAAGCATGGAAAGATCACAAACTACACATTGAGCATGAGGTAAGATTATAAAGTCGCTCTTAGATGATTTGAATAAAAACATTCAACCATGTGAAAAGTAGGGTAATTCTTAGATTTTACTTTGAACCACTTTTTGCTCTTCAAATAGATTGAGACACTGCAGACCAAAATAAAGAACCTCAGAGAGGTCAAAGGACATCTAAAGCAGGTTCGACCAACAGAGTGTGAATGCAACCAAAACACGTAAGCCTGACAACACACTCTTCATAAAAGGTTTGCATGCTTTCATTTCACACAATTGATGTAATCATGTAATGTTTTCTCTAAAGGTATCAGTACAAGAATAGGGGACTGTTCAAACTCAAATCAGGCCAGATGCATTCTGTCAAGTAGGTTTTCATTCATCATTGGTCATAAACTGAAGGAAGACACATTAACGCCTTATCACTAATGTTACAATCTAACATAGTTGACAGTTGATTACAGTTTATACTGAAGATATCTGCTCTTTTAATCTAGTAAAATGACCTCCAAAGATAAGAAACAGTGGCTGATGAAAGAGCAGAAACGCAGGAAGAAGCTGAGGAAGCTCCTGAAGCGCCTCCGTAATAATGACACTTGCAGCATGCCTGGCCTCACCTGCTTCACCCATGACAACCAGCACTGGCAGACCGCCCCCTTCTGGACAAGTACTGCATAGCATATCACATTCATTTTTTCATATTTCAAACAAAAACGTATTAAATATGTTTGCTTGATTAAATAATGATGTCATTTCACTTATATTATCTTTTTGTGTTGTCAGTGGGGCCATTTTGTGCTTGCACCAGTGCCAACAATAACACTTACTGGTGTCTGAGGACTATCAATGAGACACATAACTTCCTATTTTGTGAGTTTGCAACTGGCTTCCTAGAGTATTTTAATCTGAACACAGACCCTTATCAGGTAGGCCTTTCAAAAACGTTTATAAAATCTTTTTTTTTCATTATCGAAGAAGATGAGTTCAAATAATCATGGGGACCCCCATCCTTTCCACTTGTTATTTTCTGTGTGCAGCTGATAAATGCCGTGAGCACAGTTGATCGTGATGCAGTGAATCACATGCACCAGCAGCTCATGAAACTGCGCAGCTGCAAAGGTCACAAAGAGTGCAATCAGGAGACAGGTGAGTCATGCCACATGATGAATGTCTTAGCATTGATGTTGCATTTCAACATAATATCTGTAAACATACAATCTATAACCCAATAACACATCATTATGTCTTACAGGTGGTAAAGAAAGAAATTCTTTGTACGATTACAGGTATGGCATCATTCCTGTTTCAAATGGCTAAATAAAAAAGATTATTATTAATATGTATTCGTGTGTGTGTGTGTGTGTGTGTGTGTGTGTGTGTGTGTGTGTGTATACAACTGTTCTAAAGGGATAAGAGATCAGATTTTTTTAAAAGAAAGTATTAATGTATTCAGCAAGGGAGCATTAAATTGATCAAAAGTGACAGTAAAGTCAACTATAATGCTACAAAAGATTTCTGCTTCATAAATAAAATAAAGTATTTTCTATTCAGCAAAGTATCACAATCTAAAAAATATATTAAGCAGCTCAACTGTTTTCAGCATTGATAATAGTAAGAAATGTTTTTTGAGCAACAAATCAGCATATTAAAATGATTTCTGAAGGATCATATGACACTGAAGACTGGAGTAATGGCTGATGAAAATTCAGCTTTGCCATCACAGAAATAAATCATATTTTAAAATATATTAAAATAGAATATTTATTTAAAACTGTATTAATATTTCACAATATTTCTGTTTTTATTGTATTTTTGACTAAGCCTTCCAACCTTGGTGAGCTTAACAGACTTTTTTTTAAACTGAAAAAATCTAGTTATATGTTTGTGTGATCATTACAATATTTTTTAATTATTATAAAGTATTTAATTATTAAATTTAATTCAAGCATCTTGCAGACATTGCCATGGTTCTTCTGGATTTAGTTTGTCTCAGTTTTTTCTGTTTCTTCATGTCATTCCAGACAGACTGGATGATGTTGAGATCAGATCTCTGTGTGAAGCGCTGACTGTTGTCAGACTCCTTGCATACAAAAATCTCACTGCATTATTACAATTAATGACAAAAGGAATGTTTGGAAATGTAAACTGATACATACTGACACTACAGGAAAGGATAGAAATAACTGGCTTAAAAACCTTTTTTTTTTTTTTTTGTTAGTGAAAATATTAATAGCCTAAGACTTTTGCACATTACTGTGTGTGTATCTAGTTCATTTATATTGTCTATTTTTTATCTTTGTTATATGTGTTTGTGTTTTTGCTGGCATGGGGTGCTGTGTGTGTGTGCTCCACATGCTTCAGGCCTCTTCATCGTCGAAAGAGGCCAAAAGTGAAGAAACCGTCCTCCAAATCAATGTGAGTTTGTTGTACACACCATCTGCTTAATATAACTGAGCCAGCCAGTTATCTGCATAAATCCTCAGTAGCCCTCTTCCCTCTGTCATACAGTGTATGTTCATGCTGTCCCGTGCTTCATGAGCAGCTTTTCAATTCTCCTGACATTCCTTTAGATGCACACGTGACAACGAGTCCTTCATTACTGATAAAAAAGTGTGTTAACAAAGTACAGAGAGATACAGAGCGTCCCACTGCCATAATTACACATTGTCCTCATTTTGTACTTGACTTTCTTTTGTCTTTATGTTGTTCATATTCTGCTCAAACCTGGAGTTCCGATATCAGAACTACGATTTGTTATTGTCTGTTTACTCAGGGGCCAAATTTGGGAAGGATGGGTAGGTTAGATCTGTCTCTACTATCCACTGTGAAGGATGCGCAGAGGTGAGGAATGTGAACCAATGAACTCCTGACCCGAGGACAGCAAAGTAAACTCTGCAAACGTCCAGCTATAATGAAGTGTGGAATCGGAGATAGTGTGGTCATCTCATTTCCTCTCTTGGTGCAGTTCATTAATTTTTCTATTTCCATTTTTTTGATTCACTACATTTTTTGTGAACTTTTTAATGAAAAACTTCCATCATAGAAACTTTTTATCATAATGAACTTCTGGTGTGGATTTTTTTTTTTTAATGAGCCAGTCTCTGTCCAGTCAAGCACATAACATTTTGTGGCTAAGATCGATCACCTTCACTGCTCTCAAAAGACAAGAAAAAAGACAATCTATTTTTCAATAAACACACTACTTCTTTATCATTCCTTTAAGACTGTGGGACTCTGATACTGTGTTAATCACAGGGCGGGTGTGCTCTGACTTCTCTGCTGCTGTGGATATTGTAATATTACTCTCAAAGTGAAAATCCCAAGGAAACGTCATAATACTTTACACATGCTGTGCTATAATGATGTTAATGTCAACTGCAACCTATGTGATTCTCTTCATGGAAATGTTGCTTTTTGAAACAGTGCTACTGTAAGTAAGTTAACACTTGGAACTGAATGCTGCATAGTATGTATTTAAATGTATGTGCAATTAATGTAAAAATTAGAATATTTTTTACCAGACTGAACATACAGGAGTTTCTTTTCGTGAAAGGAGAGCACCCTCAGTTTAACCAAGGTTTTACATTTGTCTGAATGCACTTATTAATAATAACCAACTAAACAGTGTTTGAGTAATGTTATGTTATTATAGTAATGAAATTTCAAATATTTGTGTAGTTGTCATCACAAACAAATTCCTTCCTTTTTGCTGTTTTCCTTTGCCTTGAAATTTGGAAAACAATTAAGGTGTAGTAGTTGGTGAATAAAGTGTTAAATACCCATGTGTACTTCTTTTATATTCCCCATAGGTATTTTTTCTCAGAAAGAACACAAAAATGTAACAACTTAAACAGAAATTAGGAAAAATAACAACTAAAGCCAGCCTAAAACTGCTCTATACTGGTCTCTCTGCCTGGTTGGCCTGGCTGTTGGCTGTTTAGTCCAACTATTTTCAGCAGTATTATACATTTTCTGACTTATTTTTTTACTTATAAAAGAGATTTCTGTGGGTGCTGGTCTCTATTTAAGTGGATTATAGGTGGATAGCCTATGCTTATGATTTATTTTACCTTGCTTCCAAACAAGAACAAAACCAACTGGTCTTAATTGGTTTCTTCTTTTTAGTTGGCCAGACTGACTTGAGATAATTTGACTGATCAGCTAAATCAGCTAAACACCATACTGGCCAGGCTAAGAGACCCGTTTAAACCAACTAAAACCAGCTTGTCCAGGCAGCGAGGCCAGATAGACAGCTTAATTTTAAACCATCACACATATATTGTGTATTTTCAGCAGTAAATTACATTACTGAGGATATTGAAGTTTGTGCTCCTCGTTTACAACATGTTGCCTAGTTCGCCAGCAGATGGCGCTTTTTGAATAACCCGATATAAATCCCTTCAGGCAATCAAACATGAATCCAACTCCACCTGAACTTGCACCTGTCGTGTAGTATAATCCAACCCCAAAATATGTAGTTTGTTTCACTACACTTTTTGGGCGTCACACTTGCTCAGTGTGCAGCAAACCGGAGTGGCTTGTCTGTGTGTGTAGGGGGTGGGGGCAGCAAACCGGAGTGGCTTGTCGGTGTGTGTAGGGGGTGGGGGGGGGAGAGAGAGAGAGAGTTGCCCACGAGACACCCTCAGCAGCACGGGCTCGACTCGAGCATTCAGGACTCTGAACACATCCCGAAGCCGAAGCAGGACGTCCGACAGGACTAGGGGATAAAGTTTTACCATCTTTACCCTGTCCTTTTATACTTTTTGTGGTTTAACCGTACAATGTGAGGACAATGGCCGGGACAAGGTAAGTTTCAATCTTTTTTTGTTGAAAATGTAGCAAGTTTTGACCATAGACTGTAAAAAAACACGAGGGGTTAGCGCGGTGTCTCTTCAACGTTAGCCGCTCAACTAGTTTGAGCTATGTAAATTAATTATTACTTAACGGGCAACTACAAATACTTCATTTGCTATAGAAATCTCCGATAAAGCAGTATGAAGGAAAATATGGAGATTGTGTGAATGAAGTGATGATTTTCCTACGACTTCACGACTCACGAGGGTCCAGTCTTATGTGATATTTTGCTCTGTTTGCTGCTGTCGACAGTCGTGTTATAAAATCAGCATCACTGCTGGAGACCAACTGTTTCGACCATATGTATGTGATTTGAATTGAATTGACTTCACTAGCTCGCTCACAGGAACCCGCCGATCATTGGCTGTTTGGACTAGTATTCCTTTTACTGTAATCTGAGACTGATCTAATCTGATACTAGTAAAGATTCAACTACAGCGCTGTTCAGTGATCTCGAGACATTCAACAAAACAGGTTTCACAACTTTATCTGTCATTAGTTTTAAAATAGTAACATTTCCCCTTTTGATTTAATCAGACCATAGCATCTTTTACTTTTGGTCAACATGTCAAGATATTTAGATAAAGTAGGCAGTATTAAAGTCTTTTCATATTTCACTTGCTTTGAGTTCAATAACATCGCTCAGGCTCTGGTGAGCAATGATATTTACAGACCGTCATACGAAATATGGAGAATTTTGTTTTTTCCTAATTTAAGACAGTCCTATGCTTTGAGTTCAGTAATATCATACAGTCTCTGGTGATATCTATCATGTTTTTTATTAAATAGTTTAAGTTGATTGTGCTTATTTTTCTGTCACAACCATGATATTTACAATTTTGTTAAAGAATTTATTTTTTAATTTGTTTATGAAGGTATATTTAGATAATGTCCCTCCTTGTCAGATTAGTCAGCGGCACATGACACCAGATGGCTACTCCCTTTGATACACAAATAGTATGAAAAATATGGTTATTTTATTAACATCTGTGACAATTAATAGTGCTTAAAATTCAAAAACATCCTATACGCTCAGTTCATTCATACATTGAAGTGTGGGATTTGTCAATATTTTTATATGGTATAATGGCTCATTCTTTCCAAACTGATGGTGTTGACATGCACATTTTGTGAAAAAATGGAAGATTCGGGAAGTTGAACCCAAACACCCCCGAACATGTTAATCAAAATAATTCCTTCATATGTAAATTATATGTTTTTTGTCTGTTTTGTAGCCCATTTTGTCCCAGTACTCAAAAATCAGTGTTGTATGAGATAGTTGTATAGTGAATCTGGTCTAATTCACAAGTGTTGTATTCAAAGCTGCTTAATATCGGCTGATGGTTACAGGAAACCACCAGAACCCTCATTGATATCCCACAAAACCTTTACTGTGGTTAGAAGCACTGAAGTCACATAATGTGAGCTGGGGACAAATATTGCATTTGCTGGTGCTGCACTGTCAGAAAAATACAGAGCATCTGCTTAGTGCAGGGTTACAGATGTAAGAATTTCGAATGTACAGATGTACGAATGTATTAAATTCATTAAATTAAAATGTAGTCTAACCTCTTTTTCCACACTGAGCTTGAGCTTATGACACAGATGCTTAAGTGTAAATAGATGATAAAAGGTGGTTGAAAGACTTCAGCTGTTTGATGTAACACACTACCAAACTTTGATCAGCCATAGTATTGATGTTTCTCTGTTTCTCTTTCCAAGTTCCCTGTTCAGAAGCTGCATTGGACACTTGATGCTTTTAACATTGCCGTGTCTCTATACGGCTGAACTTTGAAGCTTGTTTAAAATGCTTCAGATGGCGTTGTATTTTTGCACTACTCTGAAGGAACTCTAATATTAGAGACTGTTGGTAGGAGTTAATGGGCACTTTTGTGGTCTGTTCCAGCTTTTCAGTCCCAGCTAGTGAGTGTAAATGTATGTTTTGACAAGCTGAGGTTTATCTTTGATCCAGAATGGGATCTCACAATAGGATGTTTTTCCCCTGTCTGCATGTCTGGTGCACAATAGTGTAATAGTGCATTGTGACAGCAGTTTAGCACCAGTGTTTTAACAAGACCTTTGAGCTCAATGTGAAAAGCACCCAATGGCCTGTCTCCAGCGCTCTGCCTGCAGGGTGTGCTGCGTGGGCCAACGAGTTGCTTTTCTATTCCAGTTTTGTTTGTTTTCTAGTCAGATGTAGTCAGATGATGATGCTGTTCTTTTGTATTGATGATATACTGTGAACCAGTGCATCACAAATAGTTTTGTGGTTTTTAAAATAATACAGTGAATTTCAGCTGTCATCTATGTCACAGTTCGTTTTTGTTGCTCTGGCAAAGACATTGATACTGCATCACTTTTGAAGGTGCAATTTTCAAAGGATGTGCACAAAAATGTTTTTAAGACTATTTGCCTTAAATTTAGTGGAAATTCAATACTGTGAATGATTAATTAATGCTTGTTTCATTTTTTAAAAAGCTTAATATTTTGGCTCGTAATTCTTAATCAATGAAATCATTCAACCTTCCTATGAAAATTAGTTTTCTCTGGTGACATATGCAAGACTTCTCCAATCATTTAGTCCACTTAAACCCTGCCTCTTTCTGACATTCTCACAAATTCACATTCAGATCGGCCTCCAATTGACAACCAATGCATAGAACCACATTCCCACCCTCCTCTTTTTCATGTCCCCATTATTTTGATAATCTATTTTACTCACGTCACAATACAGAGAAAAAGATCTGTTACTACTTTTTTTTTGTTTCTTTATCAGAACAAATTTGGAGAAATTTAGAATCACATCACTTGTTCACCAATGGATCCTCTGCAGTGAAAAAGGTGTCTTCGGAATCAGAGTTCAGACAGCTGATAAAAAGCATCACAATAATCTACAAGTAATCCACATGACTACAGTCCATCAGTTAACTTCTTGTGAAGTGAAAAGCTGTGTGTTTGTAATAAACAAATCCATTGTTGTGACATTATTGTGACTTCAAAACATCTATAATACTGCTTTCTCCAGTGAAAACATCTTGTCTGAATCAAGAGCGAAATATGCACAGATCGTTTAGAAGTGAAAACTGTTCTAAACAAATAAGTTGGTGGATTTTGATGTGGGAGGACAAGAATGGATGTACCTTTTCATTATTTCATTCAACACCCGCCTGTTTGCATGTTGCCTGCTTTACATGTCAACGTTAATGGCCCAGCAAATAACAGTTGGAGATTATTTGATGCCTGCATTATTTGATCAGTCTTTTGAAACACTTTTATTATTATTATATTAGTGTTATTAGAATTGTTTTATTGGTAATAATTAGCTTTCTTACATCTCGTCTCCTGTGTTTGTTCAGGATGGGGCACTTAAAATACATCTGATGACCCCACCTTAATATTTGAATTTGCACCATTAATGTGCTAATCTTCTGCAAAACTTCAGGCCTGTAGGCAGAAAGCATTATTTTGTTCTTGTCCTTACTTGGACCTCTGTGCTAACAAATGTTAACAACTCAATCAGTTGGGCATTCAGGGCTGCCATTCCCATCTCCTAGGAGCTCGCTTTGACAACATTGTCCTTTGAGGTGGTTAGGTGACCTCTGACCCTCCTCCCACCCAGTCACCCAGCATGGCCGTCGACACTGAGAGGAAATTTGATGCGTTGAATTTGATACTTTTAGTAGATGGTAGAGTTTAACTTGTCCATATGACACTTACCGGGCATGTTATGATAAAGTCATCATGTACAGCAGAAATGGTCAGCTCAGGGAACAGTTAATCTCTTTTTATCTTACTGAAACTTTACAGTTGTCTCTGTATTTCAGAATGAGATGTTCATTCAAAAGTAGTATTAATACTGACGTTGACAGCTGGTAGTAGACAAGCGACTCTGTATTTGAGCACACATCTATGCTGCTAACTTCATAGACAACTTCAGTGTGTCTTACCCCCTCACACATGTCCATTTATGTCTCACTGTTGCTGTCAATGTGCTTGTTTGTCCTGAATAAGTCCTTTGGCGTTGTGTGTGTGCATGCCTGCAAACGGTGGGCTTGTCAGATTTGTCCCCTCTAGAAAGAGGATTTATTGTTTTGCTAACACAGTTGTTGTTTGGCAGTTACAGACTTCCTGCCTGGAGTAGGTATAGTGTTTCCGGCAGCACTGTCCACTGAGACAGGAAGTAGTTCAGCAGCAGTGCGGACAAAAAAAGCCATATAGCACATACAGGCTGTGCATCATCCCAATGAGGTCAACTTTTCTTGCTTTATATACAGAGAATTCCCGGAAAGGGGGTTGTAGCATCTCAGACCCCTTATCCTTACACCAAAGCCCCCACCCCCCGCCCGCGCTAAGGCACAACTCACATTCTGATTGGCCAGTAGTGCCTTGAGAGCTTTAATTGTAAAGGGGGTTGTTCCAAATGAATAGAGGCTGATGGTTGAGCTAACAATGCTCTCCATTGTCATGTGCCCATTAGTAATGGGTGGAATTCTCACATATTGTCATGTATATGATACTGACGTAGTACAATTTGGCTAGACGGTTTGATGCCCTCTTTCGTTGAACGCAGCACTTAAGTACTGTCTGCTTTAGCTATGATTGTCTCAGGAAAGGCAAGAGACATTAGCCACATGATTTCCACATTTACACTACATACATTTTTTTCTTTGCTTAATCATTATTTTGTCTTGTTTTCCAATAAAAATATCTTAAGATACATAAATAAATAAATACATAAATAAATATGCATTTAGAAAATGTGATTTTTTTTCTCATGCCACCTTTAAACATGTTTAGATATTTGTACTGGAAAACAAGTAAGACATTTTTATTTTTTTGCATAACTATAGGGGTGTTTTGGCATCTCGTGATCATAAACAAGAAATGTAGATGAGTCATACCTGTATCTGTGATTTTCTAGCACTGCATCTCTTGACAAGCTGTTAGTGTTCAAAAGAGAGTGTATCACTACATTACAAACTAGTTGTTTGGTTCTGATCATTACACACTCTGCAGTTCGGTTGTCACTACCTGAATTTTAAAATTTAGAAATTTGAAATATACATTTTTTAAATGATAATTTGTAATACAATTATTACTTCTGTAAATAACCAACTGGAGTGACATCTGTGTTTAGTAGTGGTTAAACAGATCGTAGTTGATCCGTGATCCGTACGGACCAAGCCCCACGGTTCGGCATGCATGTGATCTGCGGATTAATTGCAAAATGTAACCATAATAGAGTATAAGTTTATAATTTGTTCGTATTTACACAAGCAAGCGAATTTTAAACAATTCCAGAGAGAAAAGGCAAAAGGGAATTCGATTCGTTACTCGCGCGCTGGTCTCTACGCGCACAGCCGCACACACATGAAGCACGCACACACGTTTCAGACGGCGCTTGAACACCGAACTGAATCCTCTTCTGAATCCTCTGAACAGCCACATACACATCAAATTATGACAAAATACCCATCTCGACAATCATTCAGGTAAACGCAGTTAGTTATGTCTCAAGTGAATGAAAACAGCTGAGAAAGAAATCGTCTCAGGTTACTTATGTAACTTGCTATTATATATGTATTTTAAGTCATTTTAAAGGCTATTGTTCACTTACATCTATTTTTATTACCACAAAAAAAATTATTATAATTATAGGGCCCTATGAAATCCGTTTTATTTCCATATTCAGTTTTTTTCCATTTTCATTTTTCTATACTCTGTTTTAATGGTTAAATTAAATTTTATTAATTAAAAAGCCTGTCTAATTAATTGAGTTTTACAGTTTTATCTTTACCAAATTCTGTTTTCTATTATTTTCTGGATTCCATTTTAATGGTTCCATTAAATTTTAATAATCAAAAGCATCTTGATTATTAATTGATTTTATTATTATTATTATAATTTTTTTTTTTTTCAGAAATACTGCACATTTACATTTTTCTCCTAAATAAATTAACATTTCT
>NW_015539889.1:2520182-2529248 GCF_001515605.1 Sinocyclocheilus anshuiensis | reverse complement strand
ATAGAAATTTGGATTTCATTTGGTTTAATAAAATATAGATTAATAAAATATTCTTAAGTAAAATTGTAGATTTTTTTGGTGGGAAATTAATCATTTAGATTAATCGATAAATTAGTCGATAGATTAATCGAAATAAAAATAGTCTTAAGTTTAATAGTTTAGTTAGTTTAATAAATTTTGACTGATATGTTTAGCAGAATTTTTTAATCCATGTAGCAAACGTTTTAAAAATAGCTTTGGGGGAGAAAAAAAAAACCGGCGTTCGGATTATATGTAAATTGCTTGAGCTTATTTCACAATATTAGATCGAAAGATCAGAAAAAGCCCACATACAGCGGCCCATAGACCCTCCCCTCAAACGAAATTAAGACAGAAGTGGTCGAAAGTGGACAGAAGAGACATATTAAAACACCAGGTATGAACGGGAATTTGTCTCCCTCGTCTACTTGTGATCCGATCGACAAAACGCATATTAATACCAGGTATAAACATGGCCTGAGTGTTCATATCATCTCTTGTTTTTTTCTAATATGTAAGTACTGAGGCTTAAACCACATAAGATAAATATCAATATTTTGACTCTCAGAATGAGTCATAGCAAGCCGTTTGCTGGTTTAAGTGGCCTAAAGAAGCAATCCTGCTGTCCAGGACAGATAGTCTGAGCTCCCACATGTCTTAAATTAGCACACTTAAGACTCTCTGCATTAGGAAACTAGATCAAAAGAAACATAATCGGTTTCTCAGAAGAGCAACATGACCCAAATTAGCTGCATTAGAGTCATTTTTGTTGTTTAGGTCTCCAGCAGATGTCACTTTCACCATGCAGTGTCCAAGACAGAGGTGAAACGTTTGGCCTTGAGTTTGAGTCTTATTGTAAAATGTAATACCTTTATTTGGGTTTAGATTTGTATTCATTGGCTTTAAAGTTGCAATGTAACCGAAGTAGTAACAGATCTTTTTTTTTATGTATTTCCAAATGAAATGGATTATCAAATAGAAAAAATGGCAGGACTTGGTTCTATTCATCGGTTATTGTTTGGATTGAGGCAGATCTGAATATGAGCCTGCAGTTGATTGTAAAAAAAAAAGGTTTGCGAAGACAAAATGATTGGAGATGTCAAAAATGTTTGTTTTAAAAATTATGCATAGATATACCATTCATAATAACATAAATAGTATATACTTAAAAAAATTCCAAATTCAATTCTCCATGATGGTAGTCACTGCGCTTGGTTAACATTTTTATGTAATCTCAAGTGTCTGGTCAAACATGTTTTTAAACTAACTTTCCACACCTCAGTGTCTGCGTGTGTGAAGACGATTGCATGGTCTTTAGTCCCGCCTTTTTCCAATCCTGTCTTCTATAAATATTTTAGCTGTCACATGACGCACTAAGATGTCTTAGAGTCTCTCGATACCCTGTGTGTGTGTGTGTGTGTGTGTGTGTGTGTGCATGGGAAAATATGTGAACGCTTTCCAGCTCACAACTTTGTTTCCTCGGCTGTATCTGCAGATAGGATTATTGGTGTGCTGAGCTAGCATTTCTGAGCATGCACTCTCACACATGGCGAATCTCTCTGTGGCTTTGGCCTAATTCCCTTGATAACACATCCATCAGATTACAATTAAGAGATTGACCATGAAGCCTGGCCTGTAATTTATAACAGTGCAGCTGTGACATTTTGTTGAGTTGATTTGATTTACTAGGATTCCAATATACCATATTTTGTTTGGAAAACAATCAGGGTCAATATTATGACAAAAAGTACTAAAATGAAATATGATTTAAATGGGGATAATGCTCTCTCTTTCTCCTCAGCGCTGATTGGGTGGAAATCCTTGAGCCCCGTTCGCAAGAGCGCATGTACGTGAATCTGGCAACGGGAGAGTGTGGCTGGGACCTGCCCACCGATGTGCCCATCCGCCAGGCTGATGTCAACCAGTGGTGGGAGCTTTTTGACCCCCAGAGTGGCAGGTTTTACTACTACAACTCTGCTGGCCGCATGACTGTGTGGCACAGACCTCAGGGTGCAGATATTGTCCCTCTGTCTCAGCTCCAGGTCATGAAACGCAGCACTGCATCTGAGCGCAAGGCTGATGGGGGTACTAGGGAACGACAACATGGGAATCAGTCCACAGGGAGTCAAGATAGACGCACCCCTCTACCACCCATGGAGCCCTACACTAAAGAGCCAGAATGTGCCGGCAAAGAGCCTAAACAACAAGAAATGGACAACAGACAGAAACCAGACATCCACAGCGTAGACAGCAGCAAAGACTCACTCAGGTAGGCCTCTGGGCTTTCTCTGCATGTTATCTTGAGACTAGTTGTTATGGTTCCTCAGAAATAACTAGCCTTAACCAGAGACCAGTTATCTTAAACTGCTGGAATATCACTCTGATATTCCATGACACTAAAGAAACCTTCTGGGTTCAGTACGAGTTACACTCAGCTGGCAGCACTTGTGGCATAATGTTGATTTACAACAACAACAAAAATTTTAAATCCTCCCTTGTTTGTAAAAAAATCGAAGTTACGTTGAGGCATGCATGTAAATGGGGCCAATTTTTGGAGGATTTAAAAGCAGAAATTACTTACGTTAATTCTTCTGTTAAGACTTGTATATTGTTTGATCTATAAAGCTGTTTAAATCATTTTTGCAGTTGTTGTAGGGTTTAGGCTTTATTTTATCATGCCAGCAAAGTTGTAACATTGAAAAGTTTAAGCATTTATATCACACTAAAATCATGTTAAACTAGAGGTGGGTGATCTGACAATTTTATATTGTGATCAGTCTTGAATCTTTTATGTTCTCATAATAATGTTAAAACTACAGCAACGACGCCTAGATAACTGTGGCTGGTCAAATTATATCTCTCTATATATCTCTATCCATGTGTCTTTCATGCGTAGTGACGTATTTAAAAAAACAACTCAACGTGAGCTAGCAGTAGTAGTGCGATGAGTCAAATTTAAATTTCAGTTTCGATTTGTGCCACATGCCGTTCCATTCCTTTAAAGTATACTTGGGGTTATGTCTTAAGTGAACATAAACAATTGGGAAAGAAATTGGATGCGTGTCAGTATTAGATCTGTGCATTCTGTCTTAAAGCTTAATGCAAATACCTACTTCTGTCTGTGTCATTAATGTTAATCAAACAATAAAAGACAGAGAAAATCACTCTGTTCTTGACTGAATCACTTTTATAACTTTAATAAAAATGAATGTATATTTGATTCATACAGTGATGCAGTGTTTTAAATTTTAACTCAGGCTTTAATAACAATTTTTGTTGCAATACTGTGCACTACTGTGTTTTAAATTATTCAAAAAGATAAGTCATAGGCTTGTTCCAGTCTTGATATTCTCGATAGTACATTGGGAAGATCATGATTCAGATCGTAGATCATGATTTTGTGTAATAAGTTTGTGATATGATATTTTGGGAAGATTGCCGACCCATATGTTAAACCATTTATTGTTTATGTATTGAGGCTGTACTAACTAACACTTCCATTGTAAGTGCCTCACCGTAACCCTGATTTTTAGCTTTTAAAAAAAAAGCTAAAAAGTAAAACAGGCAAAAGTAGAAATTTATTTGTGCAGTAATCAACATTATACCACAAATGCTTTCGATTGAGCTTAACTTGTACTGAACCCAGAATATTCCTTTAGCTTTTGTTGCTGCACCCCTTGTGTTTATCATGTACTTGTACGGCAGTCATTTAGATAAATTGCTGCCAAATGTGAAAAGTCGATATTTCCTCATAACCCATATTATGGAGTGTTTTATGTGAGTTAGTTTGTTTCTTCCGAGACCCATCAAACCACCTTCATAACCAGATTCCAGTCATGTCAACTCTATTTCACCTGGCACTGGGCTGTGTTTCTGTTATTTCAGTGCCATATGCTTTACCCAACTACAATCCTTTGGCCATTCATTCTTTCCTAAAACAATCTCTGGGCCCCACCAGATGAAACTGGTGGGATCGTGGCGCAGGGAGAGCCAAACCATTGTGGTTCAAACGTGACTGGACTTTCCCTTTTTCCTGCAAAGCAAAGCGCTCTTGAGCCCATGGTATACATTATCCAGCATATACAGTGGTTCTTTCTATTTCAGGGAAATGTTTAGCAGGGCCCTTGTTCTTTCAAATCCACCCATGGAAAAAGAGTTAAAGGGGACATCGGATGAAATTTTCACTTTTTTTGTATATAGGTTTCTGGCGTGTCACACAGAGCCAGTTCGTTATGGGCTGTCTGAGTCTGAAACTGTGTCATCTAGCGAGCTGTTTCAGTTTGCAGCGGGTTTCGGCGTAGATAGCTAGCTATTTGAATAAGACCACCTCCGAGCCATATACGGATATATTCACATGTCTTGTATCGACACGCCCCACAGAAGAGAGGGGTGGGGTGAGCAGTAACTCATTATCATTTAAAGAGACATGCACTGAAACGGGTCGCTGTGAACAGAGCTGTTTTTGAAGGTAAAAAGGGTGTTATTTTACATGATCATTAAAGAATTTTAACCAAAGTATGTTACAGACATTTCATGAAGACCCTAAAGAATCATACCAACTTGTGGAAAATAGGCATCCGATGTCCCCTTTAATGTCCATTATCTCAACTGCGGGATCTAGTGTTAATTTTGTCAGCCGTTTTTAATTTAGTCTTAGTCTTAGTCTTTTTATTAGTCTTAGTCCTGTGTCAAATGAGCTTTTTAGTTATTATCCTATTTAGTCAACCTTGTTCTGTTTTTGTTTAGTGAAGTTTTAGTCGACTAAATGTCTGAGCATTTTAGTTTATTTTTAGTAATTTTTGTCATGCTGTATAATGGTTAAACTAATAAAAAAATATATATTTTTGCTCAATTATAATCGCAATGGTTGTTGTCATTTGAGAAGTTTATTTTTACATTTCAGGTATTGCACTTTCACCAATAAGCACAAATCAATAGAACGTGGTTTATTTGACCTCATCTAGTGTACTGATTTATTATAGGCTATTTAATATATTTAATATAATATCAAAGACCTAGATATGCACTTTCTCTGTCTACATTATAAAAACTGGTAAAAACAAAAAAAAAATATTAAAACAGCGAAATTCCGCTAGTAATTCCAAATTGCAATAATGTTTCTCAGTTAAAACAACAGCGGTTGAGTAAGTGCATTTATTCAGCAACCACAATCGCATACAAAATAGTCGAGATCTCATGACAGAACACAGACAGGCTGAATGACACTTTCATTTAACATCTCACATGGAAATTGCTAAACTTCAGCTTACTTATTTGTCGGTGTTTTCAGATCATCGTCGGCGCTTCCGTAATGAAGAGCAAGGGCATGCACATGGTTGCCAGATTGCAAAAATTAAGCAAAACACCAGGCAGAAAATGTATCCTTTTAACAGAGAAGCTCTGAATTGGGGATTTGAACTCTTCATATCTGGCAAC
This sequence comes from Sinocyclocheilus anshuiensis, assembly GCF_001515605.1. Lineage (NCBI taxonomy): Eukaryota > Metazoa > Chordata > Actinopteri > Cypriniformes > Cyprinidae > Sinocyclocheilus > Sinocyclocheilus anshuiensis. Next base: position 2,523,794 of record NW_015539889.1, on the reverse strand, counting down.
GGCACACATGAAAGCCTGCTTAGTAGAAGCATGTACAGCAGTCCGAAATAATATTTTGTCACCTTTTTTTCAGATGAAAATAAAAGGATTTTGGTATAGTTTTTATTTTTTTTAAATACATTTTAGTCTCATCATTTATCGGCAATGATATTGCATGCTGATATAGTCACAGTTATCATTTATTGACCTTATTGTCGCCATCGTCTCGTTTTAGTCATGGGAAAAAAGCTCGTCAACATTTTTCATCATAGTTTTCATTAACGAAATTAACACTGGTGGGATCCCACTGTAGCTTTAGAGGGTTTTGAAATATTGTGGCTGCTTATGGCACAAGCTACTTGGTGAGTGGAGAGTGCTATGAGGAGCTGTCCTCTTTCTTCGCTTTAGATACGCATGACTGCTGTTTCTGGGAGGCCCAACGTTTTTTTACCCTTTTTGTAAAACTAGTAGGGCAACAAATTTTTGACCTTTAGGTAAACCTAGAAGGGCAAGAAACCACTCATCTCCCACCTCCTGGCCTCCAATGTGTTTCAGACCTCTCAAGCAGCAGTACATCTTTCTTGGGAACCCCACACGTCTAAGCCTCCTTACGGATGACTCACATTTTTAAAAGGTCATACGATGTTCCCAAAACAATGGACGGCTGTGTGTGAGAGATTCAGAGACCATAACTATAGCTTTCTGAGTGCATTGTGCCTAATTTAGCGGTATGATAATATCTTAGTTGTTTTCAAATAACTTTTGTGGGTTGTGTGTAGGGCTGGGAGATGCATTGAATGTTCATGATATATACTATTGTTCAGTAGATTTTTTTCTTTTCAAAGAAATTAATACTATTCAGCAAGGATGAAAAAGTATTTCAAATTAACTCTTCTTTTGAACAATTCCTCAAATATTCCTAAAAAAATATGTCACCGTTTCCACAGATATAATAAGCAGGACAAATGTTTTAACACTGATAATAATAAAAAGTTTCTTGAGGAGCAAATCAGCATATTAGTATGATTTCTGAAGGATCATGTGACACTCGAGACTGGAGTAATGGCTGCTGAAAATTCAACTTTGCAATCACAGAAATAAGTTATATTTTAATATACATTAAAATAGAAAAGAGTTATTTTAAATTGCAATAATATTACTGTTTTTGCTGTATTTTTTATCAAATACAGCCTTGGTGAGACTTATTTCAAAAACATTTTTATAAATCTTACAGACCCCAAACTTTTGAGCACTAGAGTATTTTTGTTTTTTCTGGCAACATAAAATTAGGCTGCTGTTTATTATTGTATTGTTGAAAGGATGTTATTTAGTAAAAACTTTGCATCTCTAGGTTATTTATATCTAAACTTTTTACTGTTTTTAATTCTCACATTACAGTTTTTTTCAATTGCTAACGAGCGTTTACCAATACTTAAAGTACTTTTTCTAAACTCTTAACACAGCAACACACCTACATCACACAATTAGCCCAGTAGTTAATTTTCTGGCCAAAACCGCATTTTGTTAAATAAATACAAACTCTACATTTCAAAATGCTAAATACCTTTTTCTACATATATTAACTCTATGAAAACACAGCAAACCCGATTCAAGATCGAGTCATTCAGTCAAAACCTTGGCCCAGGTTTTCAATCCAATAGGAACATATAGTCGATCATAGTGCATAGACTGTCAAAATGATAACAATTAATGGCATTACAAAAACTGCATTACTTGTCATGTCTCAGTTCGACCTGTATAGAACATACAACATGAGATCCATTTAAAAAAAATTAAAATAAAATAATAATAATTCAGTCAGCTGAACTCTACATTTGTTTTTTGTGTGTGTAAATGTGTGGATTCATTTTAGATCGTATGTGTACAGCATAGTGAAGGAGTCATCAGTACTTTATGGAATGTAAAAGAAAAAAAATAGAAAAGAGTTATTTTAAATTGCAATAATATTACTGTTTTTGCTGTATTTTTTATCAAATACAGCCTTGGTGAGACTTATTTCAAAAACATTTTTATAAATCTTACAGACCCCAAACTTTTGAGCACTAGAGTATTTTTGTTTTTTCTGGCAACATAAAATTAGGCTGCTGTTTATTATTGTATTGTTGAAAGGATGTTATTTAGTAAAAACTTTGCATCTCTAGGTTATTTATATCTAAACTTTTTACTGTTTTTAATTCTCACATTACAGTTTTTTTCAATTGCTAACGAGCGTTTACCAATACTTAAAGTACTTTTTCTAAACTCTTAACACAGCAACACACCTACATCACACAATTAGCCAAATAGTTAATTTTCTGGCCAAAACCGCATTTTGTTAAATAAATACAAACTCTACATTTCAAAATGCTAAATACCTTTTTCTACATATATTAACTCTATGAAAACACAGCAAACCCGATTCAAGATCGAGTCATTCAGTCAAAACCTTGGCCCAGGTTTTCAATCCAATAGGAACATATAGTCGATCATAGTGCATAGACTGTCAAAATGATAACAATTAATGGCATTACAAAAACTGCATTACTTGTCATGTCTCAGTTCGACCTGTATAGAACATACAACATGAGATCCATTTAAAAAAAATTAAAATAAAATAATAATAATTCAGTCAGCTGAACTCTACATTTGTTTTTTGTGTGTGTAAATGTGTGGATTCATTTTAGATCGTATGTGTACAGCATAGTGAAGGAGTCATCAGTACTTTATGGAATGTAAAAGAAAAATGACAGAATTGCTGCAGTAAAGGCTTTATTGGCTAAATGAAATTTCTGTGTGAAAAAAAAACATACAGCCCTTTGCCTTTTGCCCCCTACCTCTCCTTCTCCTTTGTCAGAAAGTCAGAAAGAGCTTTATTACCAAGTATGTTTACACACACAATGAATTTGACTTGACGACAGGAGCTTCCAGTGCAGAAGAAAGTATGAACAGAGCAAACATACATGACAGTGCAGACATACACAGGAATTATAACAGTAATATAAGAAAAACAGAAAATTATGGTCTGTAGCGCAGACCAGAAGGCAACAGTATGAAGAGAGAGTGGGTTGGGTGTGTGGGGTCCAAAGTGATTTTCTTAGCCCTTTTCCTTACTCTGGAGGTGTACAGATCTTGGAGGTTGGGCCAATAATCGTCTCAGCAGTCTTGGCTGTCTGTTGTAGTCTCTTGATGTCTGATTTGGTAGCTGAACCAAACCAGACAGTCCTGGTCCAACTACTCCTCTCCCTCGTCCAGACATTTTCTTTCTTTTTCTGCTTCTCTGTGTTGTTCTGTATTGTTTTGAACAAAACCAATCCAGAGAGTGCCTTTTTATTGTGCATGGCCATGTAATGGAAAGACTTGAAATTATTAATTAAGATTTGAATTAGCTATTTCTCAATTATCAGTAATTAAAATAATTCTTATCAGCTCTTTTGTTGCAGAAGTAGAGGCTTTACACTATATTTAAAGTTTGGAACATTAGGTCTTCATTTCTGTCATGCTGTGTTTAAACATTTGTAACAAAGTTAAGAGTGATCCATGATTTTGGTATGGGGTAAGTTTGTATGAAAAGAAAATTTAAGCATTTTAGAAACATGTTAATTGACTGAATATTGTGTGAAAACAACATGAATT
>NW_015539889.1:2512336-2513318 GCF_001515605.1 Sinocyclocheilus anshuiensis | reverse complement strand
GAGACTTCAACATCCACCTAGATAAACCTCAGGCTGCAGACTTCCACACTCTGCTTGCCTCTTTTGATCTCAAGCGAGTGTTAACTACGGCTACTCACAAATCAGGCAACCAACTGGACCTTATTTACACACGACACTGCTCCACTGATCATGTACTGGTTACTCCACTGCACACCTCGGATCACTTCCTCCTCACTCTTAATCTCAACATGGTTCCTGACACAAAACATACCCCTACACATGTCACTTTTCGACGTAACCTACACTCTCTCTCACCCTCCCAGCTATCTGCTATGGTTTCATCTTTGCTTCCTTCCCCTGAACAGTTATCATGTCTTGATGTTAACCGTGCTACTGATACTTTCTGCTCCACTCTTACGTCTTGTTTAGACACTGTCTGCCCCTTGTCTTCCAAGCCAGCTCGTATCACCTCTTCTGCCCCTTGGCTATCTGATGTTCTCTGTGAGCATTGTTCTAAGCTCAGAGCTGCAGAAAGAGTATGGCGCAAATCACAAAATCCTACTGACCTTACAGTTTTTTTTTATTGCTAACAAGCGTTTACCAATACTTAAAGTACTTTTTCTAAAATCTTAACACAGCAACACACCAACATCACACAATTAGCTAAACAGTTAATTCAAATTCCGATTCAAAATCGAGTCATTGGGTCAAAACATTGGCACTGGTTTTCTATCCAATAGGAGCATATAGTCAATCATAGTGCATAGACTGTCAAAATGATAACAATTAATGGCATTACAAAAACTGCATTACTTGTCATGTCTCAGTTCGACCTGTATAGAACATACAACATGAGATCCATTTAAAAAAAATTAAAATAAAATAATAATAATTCAGTCAGCTGAACTCTACATTTGTTTTTTGTGTGTGTAAATGTGTGTAGATCGTATGGATCGTATGTGTACAGCATAGTGAAGGAGTCATCAGTACTTTATGGAATGTAAAAGAAAATTGCTGCAGT
>NW_015539889.1:2497647-2512217 GCF_001515605.1 Sinocyclocheilus anshuiensis | reverse complement strand
AATTTGACTTGGCGACAGGAGCTTCCAGTGCAGAAGAAAGTACACACATAGTGCAAACATACATGACAGTGCAGACATACACAGGAATTATAACAGTAATATAAGAAAAACAGAAAATTATGGTCTGTAGCGCAGACCAGAAGGCAACAGTATGAAGAGAGAGTGGGTTGGGTGTGTGGGGTCCAAAGTGATTTTCTTAGCCCTTTTCCTTACTCTGGAGGTGTACAGATCTTGGAGGTTGGGCCAATAATCGTCTCAGCAGTCTTGGCTGTCTGTTGTAGTCTCTTGATGTCTGATTTGGTAGCTGAACCAAACCAGACAGTCCTGGTTCAACTACTCCTCTCCCTCTTCCAGACATTTTCTTTCTTTTTCTGCTTCTCTGTGTTGTTCTGTATTGTTTTGAACAAAACCAATCCAGAGAGTGCCTTTTTATTGTGCATGGCCATGTAATGGAAAGACTTGGAATTATTAATTAAGATTTGATGAGCTATTTCTCAATTATCAGTAATTTAAATAATTCTTATCAGCTCTTTTGTTGCAGAAGTAGAGGCTTTACACTATATTTAAAGTTTGGAACATTAGGTCTTCATTTCTGTCATGCTGTGTTTAAGCATTTGTAAAAAAAGATAAGAATGATCCATGATTTTGGTATGGGGTAAGCTTGTGTGAAATGAAAATTTAAGCATTTTAGAAACATGTTAATTGACTGAATATTGTGTGAAAACAACATGAATTGTGTTAATGGTATGGTCACAACAGACGAATGTTTTGCTAATTGTGTTTAGAGTTTTGAAAATGTGATTATAGATTGGACAAAGGGATGTTAGCAATTGAAAAAAAACGAAATACATTTGGTTACAGTGGAAGTTTGACTGAAATTATATATATACTCATATATATGAAAAGTATTTAGATATAGCTATATCACCTAGCCCTATCTGACTTGCAGAAATCATAATACAGGCTTATAGTTCTGGCTAGTGAAGGTTTCAAATTAGATTCTATGAAAAACATCTTGTTTAGGTACTGTATATTCCACCTATAGGAAGAGGCTATTTTGGCTCCGACTTTCTGTGTGTGCGCACACCAGAATAAAGCAAGGTAGCCTAATTTTGCTGAATTGCTCTATAATTATTATTGATTTGTTGTGACACATTCTTTGTTGTTGTTTCATGCCTCAAGGGGAAGGAGTCTCCAGTAACGATTTCCGTTGTTTGTCCGTCTAAAAATAAAAGCTAGGGAGTGGTCATAAAATATCAGCCTGACAATGATCCAAACAGCACCATCTGTGTTATCATATGGTGTGTGTGGTTCAAGCAGCTTCCCCTGATTGATGAACAAAGTACTAAATCTGGTAGTCATCACACTGCCCATCCAGGATGCAGTCATAGTACGGGCAAGCGGAGCTTGACTCTAGTCAGAAAGAACTCTGTAAACATGCTAACTAACCCCTGTAAACAAACACTTACACACTGGCACACACTAGGGTTGTAACGATATACCGGTATGACGGTATATCACGGTTTGAACGTGCATGGTTATCATACCGTAAACATTTGCATATCTACGTTTTTTTTTTAAATGAATGAAAAAAACAATCTCATATGCAACTTATTTCCACTCGCTGCTTCACTCTGCATTCACTTGGCTGCTTACACGCACGTACACGTATACGCGGAGAAAATGGCAGAGACAGAGATTATATCTCTATCCCCACCGATAAAAAAAAGTTAAAACCTGCAGTATGGCAATACTTAGGATATTAAAAAAAACGAACGCGGGGTTATACTTATTAGGTTAACCTAATAAGTTACAATTAAGGCGTATTGAATGTTAAAATGCGTTTTAAACATAAAGTTAAGTGCTTATCATTACCCATTTTACTCTTAGTAATTTAATAATTTAATACATTTCAATATTTAAAAGTTTAGTTCAGAAGTATCGAATCGGTATCGATATCGACGATACTGCCTTGAAAAATATCGATATCGTATCGAAAACAAAATAAGTGGTATCGCCCATCCCTAGCTACAACCCATCAAAATAAAAGTTCGATTTAACTTGTAATTATGACAGAAATATATTAGCATTGTACAATGTACTTCAAAGTTATAACAATAATAATATTCAATAATAATATTAATTCAACAATAACAACAATAATAATATTCTTTATATTAATGAATTTAAGCATTATTTTTAAGGAATATCATGGTTGTCCATGTTTTAACTTAGTATACCTCTGTTGTGCAGCCCTTCGCCAAAAATAAAAGTTGTTACATTTTCATTTGATAACATTTTAAAATGTTTAAAATGTTAAAGTGTGATATAGACATAAGGTGTATAGCTTTATTTATTTATTTTTTATTTTTTCAAATGAAATGAAATGAAATGTATTTATTTTCAGAAGGGAGACTTCAATAGTATACTTTCATTAAAATGGTTTCAAGTTTGTTGTAATAAAGGATTTGTTCACTCAAATAACTTGTTCTTATTCTTGTAAGAGTCATTGTTACTGATAAGAATTATTGTTTAATATATACCGTGAAACTGTGATATTATCTGAGACGATTATCATACCGTGAAAATCTCATACCGTTACAACCCTAGCACACACATACAATGTGATCATGTTTAAATGATGGATGGCTGGGATGGGGGTGTTTCTGTGAAAGTTATTAAGTGTGGAGAACTTTTCCACATCTGCACTAGAGATCACAAGGGTTTATTCAACAGTGTCTGTGTTATCTAGCATTCAGCCGTTTAGTAGGTTACCATGGCGAGAAGATTGGAGATTAGAGGACACCTCTGTGCTTCCTTTGCTGTGTGATGCAATGGTGTAACGTAACCTAGGGATGACCTGGTGAAGTTGTGAAGGGGTCACGAAATTCTTTTGTCCTGCAGGCAGACCCCAGGCCAAGTGGCTGCTATAGGAAGACAAGGGTTTTAGTTAAGCACGCAAATCACTGAAGACCAGCTGTTAGGGTTTCCCATAGCATGAATTGGAGTGGGATCTAAGACATTAAATTAACACCCAACCTAATACAATCTTCTCTTTGTGGACAAATGATTTAACAGACTGTTTTTTGAAGGAGTTCAAACAGATCTGACTAGGATTGATATTTAGAGTTAAAGACAGATGCCTTTTGATTGCATGCTTTTCAGAGTGAAATTATTAGATAACTTTAGTCATTATGATATTGGTATTTATGGGGATTTCTCAGAAGAGGCTGAATACCGCTGTGTAACGGTTAGATAACAAAAGTGAAAGCTGTAAAAGAGAAACAACACTTTTTATGCCAGTCATGTGCTCATACTTTCACTTGTGTCATGCTCTCAAGGTTTATTTGATTTAAGGAATGTCTGGGAGTTAATAAACAGCTGAGATTGCAAAAGACATTTAAAATGTGTTATTTCATTATATAGGCTATCACTTATGTTTGGAGTGGAAAGGTCACGATTAATATCTTAAGGGAGTATCGCTACATCTCAGATTTCAGAAATCATTTGGCCTTTCTCATGCTTTCACCTTTAAAATGTCATAAACATTGAGCTGTAAAGAGATTTATTAAAGACAAACCAAAGCTACTCAGTCAGGCTCTGTTAAATCTTTTGCAGTCCATGTCACACGTTTTGTGTGTTACCTCAGTCCTTTACTCTGAGAACTAGATTAGTGGCCTAACACAGATCGTCTATGAAAGTAGAGCAATTTCAACTGTCTTTTGTTTTATTTAAGTCGTGCCTTTGGTGTTGCTTAAAATACAGTGAGAACAGACTGCTGCCTTGATCCGCTGGCTCCACTTTAAACACAAAGAAGCTCAGAAAGCCTGGTGCAGGGCTAGTGTTTCTCTAAACCAGAAGGACCCTTTTGATTTAGCAGTGTTTGCTAAACTTAGAATTTATTTTTTTACCTTTATGATTCTGTATATTCATCTAGTTGACCAGAAATGTGACTCTCAACTCATTCTCAACCATAGCTAAAATTAACTCTAATGAAGAATAGTATTTGAAACTAATTTCCACATGTTTTGGCCACACTCTTGTGGGCCTTATGCTCTGTTCAGTATGTTGACTGTTCGTGAGAGAAGAGGCGTTTTCACGGCTGTAACCAGAGCAGTGAATTCTCTTGCTATCTGATTTCATATCAACAGATGTAAATTAGTGCTGAGATTCCAGAGCCATCTCATTGTCCATATGCTGACTTTCTTTTCCGGGGGTTACAGAGAGCCGAGTGTACGTATATAGCATTAGCTTGGTGTGAAACATACAATATACATGTTTCAGACTGTGTTGCTGTGGTCCAAAATAATTAACCATAATTTTTTCACAGAGTAAATCCAAGTATTCGTAATATTGAAAAAAATATATTGATGTTGTAGCACCCCTAGCAATTCCCACCCTATTAGTGTTCTGTTTTTTTTGCTTTTAATAATTTGAATTATCTGCTTAAGATGTTCTCACGTCTTTTGAGAGCAGGGTGTGGAAGGAGAGGATGGGCTGGTCACGTGTGCGCTATGTGAAGAAGCTAGACTCACTGGCTCAGTAATGAGAGGTGTTCAGCTGTCCACAAACAGCTGAATCCTCTAGACCTCAGGTTTGCTTCATTGAACAAAGTCTGAGTCAAATGAATCATTTTGATGAATTAATACATGAGAAATGGAAAGAATGTTATTTCTAATACGTGTACACTACTGTTCAAAAGCATGGATCAGCAAGGATGCATTCAATTGATCAAAAGTGACAGTAAAGACATTTCTAATGTAACAGAAATGAATGGCAGTGTATATGAGTGTATGTTTATTTTGCTTAGTCTTTCACATCTGTTGAGAAGATGATTGTCAACTCTCATGTTTCAGGTTTTTGCTGTAGGCCACATTTCCTCTTCCTGTCCGTACAATGAAAATAGCCCATTATCTCAGTTTTCCTCTTTAGTTGGGGAAGAGTTTTGGACACATTGTCTTTGTTTTCACATATGTTTTCACAAGAATGCATTCACAAAAATAATGAGGTTAGGCACATTTCACAAATTCACCCTGCGAAACTCCTAATCTCTTGCCTGCCCTGTGATTGGACTATTAGACACCAGAGTCAGACGGCCTGGGACAAACTGATCCTCCCTGAGTAGTTAACCTTATTTTCCTCACTGCCAAATTAAATGATCAAATTAAGCGCCTCAACAGGATTTTAACTCGCTTTTTAGTTTTGCTGGCCTCCTTTTTCTTCATGACTGTAATAAAATGTTTGCTTGAACTGTGTCATCTGTGAATTGTCATAATGTGCATTTGGAATTAGTTTTAATTAATAAATAATCAATAAAATCTAAATAATCTTGCCAAAGAAAAATGCAGAATTATTGTAACTTTTGTAAAGACATTTCTTTTGTGATACATAGATATTTTAGGTTTGTCTTTCGTTCAGTATTTTTGGTAGCAGCCACACTCCCTACCCACAAGGATCTTATTATGGAATGTTACAATAAGAAAACCATTGCCATGGCACTTAACAACCACGCATTGTACCGCTATTTAAACAATCCCAACGCCTTTGAGTGATAAGTGGAAGGAATGCAAACGTTGTGTCTAATACCAACCAAAGCAGCCTCCCATGACTAATCTCACTCTCACAGTTTCTCTCTTCCTCTCTCATTTTACTTGTTTTTGTTCTTTGGCACATTCACGGTCACACAGTACTTTTTTTGTGTACGTATAAATACAGTCGACAACACGTCATGTGCTGGTGCCATACTTTAGCGTCATGGACAAGAAGTCTTGGTTGCTGTAGTTTTTTATTCATTTCATTTGGGGGAAAGTAAAAAGAAATATCCTGTAGATTTGGTTATTTTGGCTATTTTTCAGAAAGCAAACAATGCAAAAATTAGACAGAATTTAGTTATTTAGTTTGTATAAATATCTGCCGACATTAGATATGTTCAGATGTCCAAAAAATAGCTTGATCTGTTGGAAAATTCTCATTGTGGGTAAGTATCAGAATTTGTCTCGGTCCTCTTTGTCAACTGTATAGATAGACTGCATATATGTGTTTTGACTCACCTGTGCATGTGCTGCAGGGCTGCACAATTAATCGAATTTCTAATCACAATTACAATTATGGATGCCACAATTACGTAATCGTTCAAAGCGGCAATTAATCGTTCAAAGTCCACTTATTTTATTCTGCACGCTTAAGATTTTCAGTAAGTAAGATTTAAGTTTATTTCTTTCTACATGTTATCTTAAGGGTTTTTCCATTGTTTTAGTTTTAGTATAACATTATAATACCATTCATATTTTTACTTTTTTATAATTTAAAGAAAAAATCAATCCGATGTATATTTGACATTTGAGGCTTAATACTATAGAAAAGCACTAAAGGTTTTTCAGTTAGAGTGTTTTCAGCTTGTTTATTTTCATATAAAAATACGGCATGCAGTTGCATCAAACAATGGTATAAACATCATTCAATGTAAATTGTGATCATCATAATTAATAATTGCAATTACAATTTCAAGGGAATAATTGACAATTATGATTTTTGTCATAATCGTGCAGCCCTAATGTGCTGTATGTCAGTTTAATGTCAGAGGGCGGGCGGTATCTATAGGCCTATGTGCTACTTTCACCCAAAGGCTTTGAGGCAATGTATAAACTTACTGCTGTTTAGTTGTTTAAACCAGTTTTGAGTGTTCCTGATGTCTCTGTCCATGTCTGTGTAAGCTAAATGATGTACTGTAATTATTGCCAAGTGATGGTAAAGTGAAAGTACAAAGTGTTAAAAAAAGATTTCTTTTACTGATAAATGTGGCTTTTTTAAACTTTGTTCATCAGGAAATAATAACAAATGTATCATGATTTCCACAAAATTATAAGTAGCACAACATCATTGATGATGATTAAAAAGAAATGTTTCTTCTACTTGAAATGCTGCTTTGAAATTATATGTATCATGAAAAGCACTATAAAAATAGGCATGAATTTATATTTCTTGAGCACCAAATCAGCATATTAGAATGATTTCTGAAGGATCATGCAACAATGCAGACTAGAGTAATGGATGCAGAAAATTCAGCTTTGCCATCATAGGAATACATTTTAACATATATTAAATAGAAAATAGTTATTTTAAATTGTAATATTATTTCACAATATTACTGGTTTTTAGACTGTATTTTTGATCAAATATGCAGCCTAGGAAAAAAATCTTACCTATCCCAAACTTTTGAAGAGTAGTGTACGTTAAATGGTTGTTCTCATTTCTGAGGAACTTTTCGAAAGTGCAGCAGTAAAGTTGGTGCTAAATTTATATCTGCATTAGTATTTTCTCTTTGTGCTGTGTAGTTTGTCCTTTGAACTCTTTTAACAGTGATTCCCTATGCAGGAAATTGAGCTGCATGCTTCCTCACATCGGCAGTACTCGTAAAACAACAGCACATTGAATCTGTGGGCCTTACATAAACATCTCTTCTGGGTGTTCAGTGTCACATCCTGGAGACCCAAATCTACATTAACGATTGTTTTTTGTGTTGCATTCCCAACATTTAAGCAACTTAAAATCATAGCTATCACTCTGCTGTATTGTTAAAGTGACCTTGTGAAGATGTTATGTCATTGTGTCATGCCAAACGCAGAAGGCTGAATTTCACAGGAAAGAGCAGCTACTTGTTTACAGTCTTCTCTTCGTGTAACATTTTCTACAGCAATGTCCCCTCCGTCACCACCTTGAGAAAACCAACACCATAAACACTCACACTCTGTGTGATTCAAGTGTCAAGTCTTTCAGTGTGACAGACTTTGAACATTGTTGATTGTCGTGTTGTCACGTCACACAGTCTTTACAATGGCCTTGGGGCTCTGCCAGATGGCTGACTTCCAGTCTTCATATATGCTGTACCTGTCTGGCATTTCAAACGGTTGTTTATCTTCAAATGTGTGAGAAATTATTTGAGAAGAAAAGGGAACAATTGTAATGGAAGAAAATGCCTCAGCGGGTGGAAGAAAGGGGAAATGCTTCCCCCACAGCAATATTCCTTTGTTGTTTCGAAATGCAACAATTGATTATCATAGTCACTGCAGTGGTTGTAAAAGTGTTTACTTACAGTCTGACCAGCTCTCTTATCTCTTACCACTTATCTCGTCTTTCTGAGTTTGATAGGGTAGATCTGTTTTGTTTGTGTTTATGGAATGTAGAGGTGTAAGAGGAAGTTCATTTGAGAAGTAACTCATTAGAAATCCCCAGAGGAGGTCGCCTAAGCAGGTTTTTTCAGAGGATTTCTTTGGGGTTTTTTATTGTGGAATCTAGTTGTGTGCATAAAAGCCCTGAGAAAGCATATCCTTCATACACTTCTTTCAATATAGGACAGAAGTTCATCTCCTCACACAATAACAGTAAATTAAGTATTTGATACTCTCTGTTTGATTCCTTTTTATAATGTTTGTACGATTAGGGATCATCTATATGTGAGTAACTTTATTTTCAAACACCTATCACTTTTGTTGAGTTTTCACTATATATTTTCTAACATTTGGTAAAAAACTACTATAAAAATGTATATTGTTTAATTTTGGAGGTTAATGAGTAAATTAACCAATGTGGAGCATTTGTCAGGAAATGTTGTGCTGGTAATAGTGCTTTTAGTTTGCTTCAGTATGAATCGCTGTCTAGGACTACTAAAGCTGTGGACATTGTTGGGTTTACAAGCAGCAGCAGATCGGCGTAGTGACAATAACATGTTGTAGGCAAACTCTCGAACAAGAACAATTAAAGGAACTGCATTCATTTTCACCACAAAACTGTTTTAAACTCAAACATTGTAGTGATTTAAAATCAATTTCAGTTGAACAATCATGGTTTTGTTTTCCTGACAATGGCATTATGGGTGTTTAAATAGACATTTTATACTCTTAACAGACCCTTAGTTTCCCTAAATTGCTGAGAATTTAGCTTGAGCTGTCTGGATGATAAAGGTGATGATGAAGATTGCAGATTTGGACTCATTAAAGGCGTCATAAAGATGATTGGTTTTGGCTTCATAGATTAGCTTTTTTTTGCTACTGCTTCTGTATATTTGTGTTGGCTTTGCCTCATTTTCCTGGGTTTTTACAAATTCTTTCTATATTTGTGGCCTTGTTTATATTGACAAACTAAAATGCATTTCTTTTACTTTTTACAACAGGGAAGAGCAAAGAGACACATCTCAGAGGTGGCAGCCCTCTCCTGGATCCAAAGCCGCCATGTTGGTAAAGGTCAGCAGCATTGGCAGAAGCCAGACAAGAGGAACCAGCGGAGCCACTTCCCTTCATCTCCCACAGAGCAAAGCCAGTGACCATAGTGCCTGCACACTGAATACTGGCAGTGTCAAATCTGTTTCAGGCTACATGCTGTCACCACAGGCTTACAAAACCACACCAGGAGGAAAAATAGCAGCAGACACAAGGCAGGCCCACCACTTGAGGAAGGCGAGCAATGGCAGCTTCTGCCTGGTGACCTCTGGGGACTCGGCAGCATCTCTCCGGCCACAGCCTAGCTCACCTAGGCCAGTATCTCCTCAGTATGGAGCAACCGCACGCCTCTATGATGATCCATCATCTGATTACCCCATTTACGACGAGCCTCCAGTAGATATGGAGGTTGAAGGTGCTCACCTACATAACGGCCCATCTAGACACATTCTCCAGAAGGTCAAACTTCACCAGCACCCGGGTCAGTCTCACGCCAGCTCCAGACACAAGAGAAACCCATCGGACTATAGTCCAGCAGGCTTGGAGTGTATCAAGCACATGGTGAATGTAGACCCCAAACAAGAGCTTCTTTCCACCTCACCAGTCCCCTCTCCCAGCCCCTCTCCAACCTCAGCATCCGAATCTCTGCTTCTCCCAACAAGGGTGCTTCAGAAAGAGCCCACCAGCCTGGAAAAGATGCAGTCATGGAGGATCCTAGAAGCAAGTGCTCTTAGAGCCATGGAAGTTCACCACAGCCGGCAGGGCAGCCACGGATCTCAGGACTATTCAACACCACCACCTCCCGCCATTAGCTACCAAGACTCAGGTTATTCAACTGGCCCATCTCCCAGTCTGTGGAGGAAAAGCAGGAGGAGGATAGGTGCCGGGGCCCAGGGCCGACCCGGGTCTGTGGGCAGCACTGGGGAACTCACAGCCCTAAACGAGCGCCTGATAGAAGAGATGAGGGAGGTGGTTAGTCGCTCAAATACCATGCGGGAGACCAAAGCTAGTCTGGACTCTGAGATGTCGGAGAGCTCTTCCTCCCAGCGCACCCACAGTGTGGGACGGTGCTCCTCCAGGGAGGACATTGCATCTTGTAGCAGGTCACTAAGCAGAACAAGTAACCATCCCAGTATGGCCTTCACACCTCTGGAGATTCCGGGACGACAGAAGAGGACTTATGAAAAGGTGGACACGCTTGAGAAGAGTGTGACTTTGTCCTCACCTGAGACTGCCGGACCCCCTTCACAGGTACTACATACAAGTTCAATTGTATTATTCTTTTGGTAGAAACGGCTTGTTAACACTTTACAATGAGGTTCAAGTCATTAACATTAGTAGGGTATCATGAATCAACAATAATTGTACAGCATTTTTTAATCTTGGTTGCAGTGGTAGTCCACCCAAACTGAAAATTATTTTTTTACTCACAAAAAAGATATTTTGAAGAACTGTTTGTCTAAACAATGCAAGAAAATGGGGTCCAAAACAACAATGAACCCCACTGACACTATATGGACAAAAACATCTACTTTTGTGTTGCACAGAAGAAATAAAGTCGCACAGGTTTGCAATGACATGCGGGTGATTAAATTATGACATCATTTGCATTTTTAGTGAACTATCCATTTAATTAGGAAAGAACATGAATTAATAATGAACAATGGTATATTTATAAATTAAATACGTTAACTAATGTTAACAAATTAAATATTATTGTAAAATATTACAGGCGACCTTCTGGTAAACTATCACTTACTTACAATGAGCTTAACACACAAGTCCCCCAGGGGAGTAACTTTTACCTTGTTATTTTAGAGAGATTTGTAGTCCCATATAAAATATGTGTATGAACTTTTGGCACAGTGTATTTTCCACAGATCTTGAGTTTCAGCATCATTAAAACCCAGATGTCGTATTTGTTTAATCTCCATGTGGGACTGTTGGGAGAGAGCTTGGTTTGGTTGAAGTTTTTCATGCCTGTCTGATATTTTTCCCCATGGTCGTTATTAGAAACAGATTATTATGTACACCTTACACCACCCATTATAGCATAAGAGTGATGTAAAATATCAATCTTGTAGTTATTTCAGTCTAAATCATAAAGCGTAATGAGGCAACAACATCTTTCTCTTGGGTATTCAACACTGCAGTCAGGCAAGTTAGAGGCAATTCCCCGGCTGCACATGATTCTAGTTAAGGGCAATGATCACTCAAAGAGCAAGCCGCTCTGACCCATAGCAAAGCTGTAATCTGTCCTCCCTCAGTGATGAATTCTATCTACATTGTTCAACAGCTAGGCACCAAGAGTACTGTACTTTCTCAAATGCCTTCAAGAATTGACTACTTGGGTTTTGATCCAAATCAGCCCTGGAAACATTAAAGGGATTATTTTAAGGCTTTGAGACTTACAGTTGCTGATCATTGCAAATGTTTTCATTACCTATTTAAAAAGAGGCGATGATATCTACTCTCGTTGCGCCCACCTCTTCCCCTCCCGCCATCCTCTGATGCGAATCCAGCAGTGGTCTGCCATGGTAATGGGTGAAATGCCAGAACGTAGCGGAGCTGCAAAACACGACGCCTGTTGAGCAGGAAGGATGGCTACTGTGGCCCATATGGTAGCATTGCTGACACAGACAGGACAGTTGGGTCCTGGACAGGCGTGGTCACTGTACAGACCAATTGTGTGTCTACGGTGAAGCCGATAGGGGTTTGGTACCTGCTGGGGATTGTTCCATAAGCTGATGACATCATAGGTCACCTCATTCCCTGGTGTATGAGCCATTTCACCACACTGGCATTTCAATGTGCTAATTCCCAAAATTATTGGCAGATGAAGGTGAATATAAAAAAAAAAATCTGAAAAAAAAAAAAGTTTTGCATATAAGATTAATGAAGAGCATATGAAACCTATGACTTGTCATTTTTACCCACAGTATCCTAAAAATGTTATATAAGGTATAAAAGTGAATTTGGCACACATGTTGTGTCTGGTTTTTGTAACAGGAATACAACTTTGAGTACAGCGAGAGAGGCAATGAGTGCATAAGGGACCTCCTTAAAGGACAAAATTCCTCTAGGGATCAAAATGAGGCCATTGCTGGATTTGCACTATTTTTTAGACACATAGAAGGAGAAACGACTTACTGTAGGAATTTTTATGTCAATGATTGGTCATAACTTCATCTATTGTGGATGAGAATTCTTTATTTATAGGGTTTGATGGAGTTTATTGTGTTTTTTTGTGTTAATTTGAGTCTAAATGTGGATCCTGCAGTTATTGCAGAGAAGAACTGAAGGACAAAAACAGTCAAGTTCAGTGAAAAGCAGATGAACAAAGCTGCGGTGTAAAAATAGCTGTTTTATGAATGCTTTTGTGTTTCTCACCCTGTTTCTCCTCTTCTATAGGTGGGAACTCTGGAGCCAACGGTCCAGTTGGATAGTAGAAAGAAAGGTATGGTAGATGGCAGAACGGGCTCACTTGGCCCTCATCGCCACATAGCCAGCGATACCAATTTGCAGGCAGGTGATGGTAGGGCTTACCAGATTTCCTACGCCACCCTCCGTCAACCCCCACCCCCAGATGCCAACATGGCTGATTGGGCCAGCAAGCACCTAAACATGCACACCCAGGGCCTGTTCCGCCGCCGAGTTTCCATCGCCAACATGCTGTCCTGGAACCGAGGCTCCATCAAGAAGCCCATGCTGATGACCAACGACCGCACTGTTCGCAAAGAAGCCTGCGAGATGTTTAAGCTCGTCCAGGCGTACATGGGAGACCGACCCTCACGGCTGGACCGGCGCCATGCGGCTCTCCTCATTGTCACTAAGTGCTGGGGCATGCAGGGACTGAGGGACGAGCTCTACGTCCAACTGGTGAGGCAGACCACAGGCAACACCAGCCCACGCAGCCTGGCAGCAGGCTGGGAGCTCATGGCTGTGTGCCTTGCCTTCTTCGCTCCTTCACCCAAGTTCTGCTGCTATCTGGAAGGCTACATTCAGCGACACATGGAGCCAGTCAGTGACAAGAAAAGTGAGTTTGTCAATTAATTATTTAAAAACACATACACTAGACTTATAGGCTGTGTGTTTCGCCAAATCAGCAAAAAGCTGTTTACACAGGATACATTCTTGTGCTGTAAAACAGCTGAATGAACCTGAAGGCCTCGAAACATTTTTAAAACACGTCTCGCCTTAAAAATGCAAAGAACACATCCTGTGTGAAGGGCCTGCGGGGCCAGCCTCAGACAGATCAATTACAAACAGACAACACAATTACAAAATGGATTGCTGTGGTCTAATAATAGGCTTTTGTTCAATGATATGGAAATAAAACAAACAATATATTGACCTAAAAATATTTTTTGCATTGCTTTAGGTGTTTTCCACAATAATGTAATGTCTTGGAATTATCTTTATTATATGTAAAGATAATGATTTAATAATAATGAATATATATATTAAATTGATCAAACGTTGCAGTAAAGAGACAGATTTACAAATGTTACAAAAGAATAAATTTCTATTCATCCTGAAAAAAATTATCATTGTTTCCACAAAAATATTAAGTGCAACTGTTTTCAACATTGATAATAATAAAAAACAATTTTTTTGAACATTAAATCAGCATATCAGAATGATTTCTGAAGGATCATGTGACACCAACGACTGGAGTAATGATGCTGAAAATTCACAGGAATAAATTATATTTTAAAATATATTAAAACCAGAGGCGGACAAAGTACTCAACTCCATTACTTGAGTGAAAGTACAGATACTGCTGGTCAAATATTACTCCACTACAAGTAAAAGTTGTAAAGACAGATTTTTACTTAAGTAAAAGTACAGAAGTACTTGCTTTTAAAAGTACTTAAGTACCAAAAGTACATTTCCTTTTTTATGTCAATGCACTGTTTTATTGTTGTACGTAGTACTTGCAATACTTCTGAAGCAATTTAGAATACATTACACCTACTGAATACAGTACAGTAAAATCCTGTAAATACAGAGTGATAAGGAAGAAAAAAAAAATCAAACCTGCTTTAAAACCCAGCAACACAACTTTAGCTGTATAACTTTACAACAGCAACACTGCTTTAACAAAAAAGCAAAACAGCAAGACTTATTTGACATCAAAACAAAAATTGTTTAAATGCTGTATAATTGCTCTTGCGGTACTTTGATGTCACACACAGAATGGTCTGTGCAGTGCTGCTTCAACTCCAACACCTATTGTGTTTTATTAGGAGATGCACAACAGTTCTTCTGTGGCTTTATAGGTAATATTTTCACCTACACAATTTAGCAAAATCAGACAATATTGTGTCTAATATATACCACAATATTAACTTC
>NW_015539889.1:2493094-2497357 GCF_001515605.1 Sinocyclocheilus anshuiensis | reverse complement strand
CACTGGAAAAGCATGGAATTTACGAAAAAACTGCGGATTTTTTTTATTTAATTTTGTCACACTTGAGCATGGAGCACACACAAAGCAATTTGAGTCGATTTGAGGATTCTATGTGTAATAAAATAAGGTGTAATAAAAAAAGAAACAAAAGTGTCCCTCGCGGGTCATTTTTACCCGGCCATAGGAATGAATGAAATGTCCGAAAAAAACAGCATTTTTTTATTTATTAGATTTTTTTTACTATATAAAATTTGACACAATCCAGAAAAGATGCATACCCAAACAAAGGGCTGAGACTGCAGAATGTTCCGAATGCACAAAAAACTCACATACCCACACACACAGGCACACACACACACATGGCACACACACTCCCATTGAAACACATTATAGCATTTATGATGTTTCTGCTGGGAAATGACTGTCATTTTGAATTTTTTTTTACTTAACACAGTTAAATTTGAGTGATGGGGTGGAGACCAATGAGTTTATATCATATTTATATTTTTTAATTTATCTTTTATATTTATTACATATTTATGAAACTGTATGAATATGCATGTGTTTGGATTAAAATTCAGTATCAATTTCATTTTTTAATTTTTTTACAAAATATATATATTTTTTTATGTTTTGATATATATCTAAAAGCCTCGAGATATATCTGAAAGCTTAATGAAGCCTCAAGTTGGTGTAGTTTTAAAGATTTCACTTGTTTGGCTCATTTAAGAATCTCCATAGGATTCAATAGGCCCCTCTAGTGGCTGTAATCATAAAATGCAATTTTATGTAATTTTTCCCCACCTGATGGCGTCAGAGACACTCAGTGACCTAGGTCCTGATGGATCATCATGTTTAAAGTATAAATATGCAGAAATGGTGTCTTTCTTTGTTTTTTTTTTTGGTGAAAAAATTGATAAAAATATGCTAATTTTCATACAAATATCCAGAATTTAATGTGAATAAAATAAAAATCACCAAAAAATTATAAAAAATAAAAAAAAACCTACATAAAAAATTTGAAAAAAATAAAAATGGACCAATATAAGCTTTCTGGACCAAAAATAAAATTACTGTCATTTTTGGCCTTCGGGTCATTTTGACCCGTGAGGGACACTTTTATAGGTTCGGGAGGGACAGATGAGGGTTAAGTACAATACTCAAGTAAATGTACTTAGTTACTGTCCGCCTCTGATTAAAACATAAACAGATATTTATTTCATAACAATTGTGTCTATACATATAATTAATTGTTTTTCTCTTTTTTTTTTTTTTATTATCAAATGACAGCACTATTTTATGTATGGGTTATTTAATGGGTTGTTTTGTTTCCTGTGTTTCCATTGCAGTAACACCGTACATTTTCGACCAGCAGGATATTAAGAAGAAGAACTCAAAGTCAAGGAAGAAGAGGAAACAGAACTCAGAGGAAACAGAAGGTAGTTTATTTTTAACTATGGATGATTCCTTATCTGAGACACTTTGGAACAAAAAAAATTTAAATTGACCTTTAATGTCACCTTGTTCAGTTTGTTGAAATAGACATTTGAGAAAAAGTTATGTAATGGATCCACCAGAGATTTACTTCATCACCACTATGAAAATCCACTGAAGGAGAATCAGATGTTGGTATGCAGGCCTCTGTAGAGATATATTGAGTACTTTTCATTTGTAGCTGCATTAGTGGAATCAGTTATTTGCCATGTCAATAAAACTATGTTAATTAGCCCTTTAGGGCAGGACACATCACGTGTGCTTATCAGTAAAAGAGAGTGCCTTCATATGGTGATACTTTGACCTTGTGACTGTTACCACAGTGAGTGGTCCTGATGATCTCATCAGATTTATGCCTAAATGTAGCCGTGGCATTGACCGCAGTGAGGATCCCTTACACTGGGTCTCACTGCCTGCAGGCATGGCATAACAGTGACTCAAAGCCGCTGATGCAGACCTACTCATGAGCCGTCTCTACTGTAGTTACAAGCCCATTAGACCAGCACCAGCCACTGGCCACTTGAAGGAGCAGGATATGGCTCATATGTCAGCCCTGGCCTGCAATGTTTTTGAGTCATTTAGTTGGATCTGATGGGCAGATGTCCAGATGAATAGGTCGACTTCACAGATACTGCTGCAGCTGGGTGTGAGTCACCATGGGGGATTCTTGAGGTTAGGTCTGGTCTGAGTGTAGAGCCGGCCCAGCTGAGGGGTTTATTGGGATGTTAAGTTGGAAGCCCTGATGACGGAGCCATTGTAAAACTGGAATTTACTCATCTCTTTGACATAGGGAGTCACCACAAAGATCTGTGTGGTCTCATTTGTGGCCTCTGAAAAGATTGTTGTTTCCTCTGGCTTTTCTTCGCTTTATTGTTGCGTTTCAATTCAAATGAGGGCAAGCTGTTGTTTCAAAGCCGGACCACCAGCGCTTATTCAGTCATGCAAAATATCAGAATTAAGTCTGCATGTATGAATGCAGCAGAATCTGTATGTTTACCCTGTAAATGAACTGTTTAGGTTCAGGAATAAAAAAAGAGAAAAAAAGAGAACAAGTGCAAATGTATGATGCAATATCTCTCATTAGATATAATTGCAGTCTGGTGCATGGAAATTAACAAGAGGTTGTGTCAACATGGATGTCTGTCACCTGTTTGCCATAAATCTGAAGAGGTGTCGAGTTTGGGGCACATTCCAGAAAAGATCGCCGCACAGATTTTTACCATCTGGCTCCTTTAGTTAGGATTCGCAAAGCCTGTATTAGAAATGCCCCCAATGGATTTTACTTTGGAGTTATGAGGCTCTCCTGAAACCAGAGGAATCCTGTAGAGAACGGCTGTGGTTTCTCTAAAATGCTGAACATAGGCTGCTGTAAATTCAGCATTGCTGGATGTACAATAAATCCCAGTGATTCTACAAGCCTGGAGTTTGTTTTTCAATCTGACGTCAAGTGATTTCTGGGAATGTAATTTATTCCAACTAGTGGAAAATGTTCTGCGATGTCTAATTTTATAGTCCTAATGTCCTTGTCTCTTACATAACAGAAGGACAAGACAGTCACAGCACATTGATGAAATGCAGCCTAGTAGAAAACCCCTCTGTCTGTTTATTTTGTCTCCTCTAGTTCACATGTTGATCTGATGAGTCAGTATTAACAGAATGTGCTGGCTGGATTTCCTCCTCCACACTTTAAATGGAATTAAATCTTCATTTTTCATTCATTTTTAAAACTGTGAATCATTTTGAAGTGCTTCACTCCCCACGTGCCGCTGTGATTCCATGATTGTTTAATCCATATCTAGAATGGAGCAATTTAGCCATGTTCCAGACAAAGAAAAGTAACTCAGTTCTCAAAGTCTTTACCTTGTAACACAGGTTTTGATGCATTAGATGTAAATCTGTCAGCGATTAGACTATGCAGGCCCTGTGTCTAAGAATAGTAGTAATCACTCATGTCTTTTTGCCTCTAGCTCTCCCCATCAGCACATATGCCAAGTACTGCTACCGGAAGCTCCAGAAAGTGGCGGTCACTGGAGGGAAAAAGGTGAGTTTTGATCAAATGCACTGTTTGGAGAATCACATGTTTAAGAAAGAGAAAAATAATTGGTAATTTCTCTGTTTTCCCATTAGGGTCTTCGTAAGCCTAGTTTGGAGGAAGTGGACCACAGTCGGCGTTTCATCATGACCCCTTCGCTGTTCGGCAGCTCTCTAGAGGAAGTGATGGAGCGGCAGAGTGAACTCTTCCCAGACAGGAAGTTGCCGTGGGTGCAAGTGCAGCTGTCACAGTATGTGCTGGCTCTGGGTGGAGCGCAGACTGAGGGCATATTCAGGTAAGACCTGCTCAAAGTCCTGATAATTAGGCATAATAGAAGAACAGACTATATTTTACTATATGAGTGTGCTGACAAGTACATAATTTAAAGTTGCGAAGCTTCTAACTTAAGTACATTTTTTGGTAATGTGACATTAGAACAGCTGTTTTCTAACAGTGTAGCTTTTCCAGTGACGATACTTTTTGTAACCTGCTAACGAGAAGCAGTGTGACGTGACAAAACATTGAACTGTAGCTTTTTGGCATACGCAGCTCATAGGGTCAAATATCAACATGCTAACTGACCTGATTCAATTACAGTATACTGTTCACAATTTTGTAGGATTTTTCTTAATGTTTTTAAAGAGGGCTTATTTATTTTTTATTTATTTTATTTATTTATTTATTGTGAAATGCAATTTAAAATAACTGTTTTCTATTTGAATATATATAAAAATATA
>NW_015539889.1:2489974-2493066 GCF_001515605.1 Sinocyclocheilus anshuiensis | reverse complement strand
ATTTGTTTGATGATCTGAAACATTAAAGTGTGACAAACATGCAAAAAAATAAGAAATCAGGAAGGGGGCGAACACTTTTTCACACCACTGTATATGTATATATATATATATATATATATATATATATATATATATTATGATGACAAAGCTACATTTTCAGCTGCCTTTACTCCAGTCTTCAGTGTCACATGATCCTTTAGAGATCTAATATGTTCTATTAGATTATTTAATAAAAAATAGTAATTCTAATATGCTGATTTGGTGCTCAAGAAACACTATTATCAATTTTGAAATCAGTTGTGCTGCTTAATATTTTTGTGAAAATCCGTGATGATGCATTATTTTTCTTTTGAATGGTAGTGTGTCTAAATTAGGTTCTAGTTTTATTAGAAATTTGGGGTAAAAATGTCTGTTCAATACTTTGCCACTCTTGCTTGTTTTTGCTATCCAAACTCTGTAAGACATTGGGGCAAACTGTTTTCTAACTCAGTCACTTGTGCATGCATAATTATGGTGTGCTGTCTCCCTCTGGTGGTCCTTGAGTGTAACAATACAGTCGTCTCCTGCAGGGTTCCTGGTGACATTGATGAAGTCAATGCACTGAAGCTTCAGGTGGACCAATGGAGGATTCCTGAAAATCTGTCAGAACCCAATGTTCCTGGTGAGTAACTGTTCTCATGCATTTATAAGAATATTACATAGTCAAAGAAAAAATGTGCTGGCATTTCATTATCATACCAAAAATACTTAAACATCTATACCACTGCTTTTCCTTAGCCTCTCTGATGAAGCTGTGGTACCGTGAGCTGGAGGAGCCTCTCATTCCCATGAGCTTCTACAAGCAGTGTGTCAGTAACTACGATGATCCTGCGGCAGTCATCAGGGTGGTGCAGTTGCTGCCTGAGCTCAACCGACTGGTGCTGTGCTACTTCATCCACTTCTTACAGGTATTCACAACACTCAACAAACACACACAATATGCAGCAAATGTACAAAAAAATGTCTTTTGACTTATTGCACTGCTCTGATGCATATCCCACGTCTTCCTCAGGTTTTTGCTCAGCCTGCAAACGTTGCAGTAACTAAAATGGACGTGAACAACCTTGCTATGGTAATGGCTCCTAATTGCCTTCGGTGCCAGTCGGACGACCCCCGTGTCATATTTGAGAACACTCGCAAAGAGATGTCTTTCTTGCGAATGCTCATAGTACATCTGGACACAAGCTTCATAGAGGGCATTGTTTAAAGTTCTTGTTACTTCTTATTAGCAGAACACGAATCAGTGATACACAACCAACCTGCTCACAAACACATTCACAAAAATGGCATTGTGGACAAAATCTAAACAAAACATAGAACAAAAGTACACTTTTAAGGATGATTGTGTGTGTGTGATTTTTTTGTTTTTGTTTTTGAGTGGAAAACTCAAAACTGTTTCACTGTTACTTTCGTTAGTTAGGTGTGTTCTGTCCACTTCATTGTTATAAAGACTGTTGAAGTTGAAATTAATTGATGGTAACATGGCAGAAATTTCATGCCTTTATCCCAAGTTCTTTGCATGTTCAAGAAATGCATGAAAAAAAATGCAAATCTTCATGTTAATGGTTTACATACATTAATGTGCATTGCAAGGGTCAAAGTTAAAAGTAACTTGCATGGATGCATTGCTTTGTGAGCACTCAAATGCTGTTTGCTTGTTTTGTATAGTAAGTCAGTGACAGGCAGTAAGAAACCACTTTATTTTGTTTGTTTTCTGACAGTATCTTTGTGTATTTGTGGATTTAAAAAAAAAGATCATGTGTTATGTGCAGGACAAATGTATGTGCGTTGTATTTGTTCTTAGTTTGATCTGAAAGCTTTAACTATTTAAAAGAGAAAAATAGGTTTTGTTAGATAGGGTGTGAATGTTTCATACTCTATTTGAAGTACAGTATTTTGATAAGTGAACGTTTTCTATTTTATTTTATGATTTTATGTTTTGTTTTGTAAAAGCTATTATTATTCCCTGATAGTCAGTAATGTCATTCATGCAAAATTGTCCAGAGTCTTGAAATGGTACATTTTCAGCTCCCATCGGAATTCATTTGTAAATGAATTAAATGTATTAAGTGATAATGGAATGGAATTAAATGCCATTATATGATGCCTGTGAAATAGCATTTGAAGAATTTAAATCTTGAAAAAGAGTAAATAAGATCCATGACTTATCTAAAAAGACACCCTTCGTGTAATCATGTTCTTTTTGAGTCTTTGTATGTAAATAAAGCTTTGAAAATAGTCCTGCTTATTTTACTGACGTTACGTATAAATGTAAGTTAGTGGTGGTGAGTTGGTGGCACATAGATGAAAAAAATATAAACACTTTAGTCTTTTGTGCAATCGGCAGATTGTGTATGAGCAAAATATTCTATACAAACTTTGGATTGTGTATGTATTTTGTGTGAAATGGATGTTGAGGAATATAATAAAGTTTCATAAAGATGTGTTACATTTATTTGTTTCATATTTTAGTGGTGAAGAAAATATTGTAGTATTACTCTTTTAAATACAAATTAATCTCTATACGTTTTACCTAGATTATGTTACATTATATAAATACACTACGGTCCATAAGTTTTTTAATGTTTTTGAAAGGAGCCTCTTGTGCTCACCAAGGATGCATTTATTTGACCAAAAACAGTAAAAATTGTATTATTGTGAAATATTACAATTTAAAATAACTTTTCTATTTTAGTTATAATTTAAAATGTAATGTATTCCTGTGATTGCAAAGCTGCATTTTCAGCAGCCATTACTCCAGTCTTCAGTATCATGATCCTTCAGAAATCACATGCTGATTTGCTGCTCAAGTATCTTTTTTTTGTGTGTGTCCAAAACAGTTGTGCAGCTTAAACCGTGGAAAATGTAATACATTTTTTCAGGATTCTCAGATGAATGGAAAGTCCATCTGCCATCAGGGTTCAACCGTAACGTTATGAAGCGACGAGAATACTTTTTCTACGTGAAGAAAACAAAAATAACGACTTTATTCAGCAATTCGTCTCCTCTGTGTCACTCCGCATCACCGTAGCGCCATTTTGGAGAATATCCGC
>NW_015539889.1:2483181-2489366 GCF_001515605.1 Sinocyclocheilus anshuiensis | reverse complement strand
TTGTAAATACAACTTAACCACTGATTTCTAGTTGTGTCCTCTTTTGGAAGACCAAACAAAATAGTTTCGCTTTCGCAACGAAGCACACAGCGTCACACACGGCGGGCTAGAGTGAGGAACGGCCGGCAGGTTAGAGTGAGCGGTGGCCGGCGGGCTTGAGAACGGGCTAGTGTCAACCACATGTGACGACCTCAGGCTGGACTCCACTTTGTCCACGGTGAAAGCCGATCCAGCGATTCACAGCGTGAAGTTGATGTATTTCCTCAGCGACCAGCACGGATCAGCTCTAGGCATGACGAAGTGGATATCGTCCTCTTTTGGAAGGCCAAACAAAGTAGTTTTGCTTTCACAACTAAACACACAGCGTCTTCACGACATGGCGGTGGCAACAACAATACTACAGCAAGAATAAAAGTTACGCCTTCTTTGCGTGAACATTTGGGCGGCGTTATGCAAATCTTCCCACATCGTGACGTAGACATGTGGGGGCGTGTTAGAACGAGCCGTTTTAGGTAGGCGTGGTTGACTCTTAACTTTTATAAAGAATATCTCTTTGGATTTGAGATTTTAGTCTTTGCAACTTTACAGATCTTCTTTATGCACCAAGAGCTTGTAACACTCCAAAGAGAAAGGAAAAATTTAAATCGCATCATATGACCCCTTTAAATTGTGTTCTGAAGACGAACGAAACTTTTACCGGTTTGGGACGACATAAGTGATTAATGACAAAATTTTCATTTTGGGGTGGAGTATCCCTTCAAAAATGTCTTTATTTACAATTTGTATCAATTTAATTTGATCTTTGCTGAATAAAAGAAAAAATAAAAAAATGACTCAATGGCCTGTTACTTTTGAAAGGTATTGTATTAAAGCAACGCCTGTACCTCACAATGAAGCTGCTAGACGTCTTTATATAGACTCTAGTCGCTGACGCATGCGCGGTTGCGGTATTGTTCATACCGGTAGTCTGTGTGGAACACATTGGAAAATAGTAAGTGCGTGCATCTCGCGCCCAACGTGGTTACAATAAAAGAGACTGTAATAGATGCATGACGCGCCTTTATAGTTAAAGAGACGGATATCACAGCAGGTAACTGATGTTTATAGCAGTTTATAATACTCGCAATGGCAAGACTTTGTTCGAGTACGGAATGTTTAAAGATGCTGTTTTAGAAAATGTAATGTGTAATTACAGATTTTAGGTAGCCTAATGAAATCAAATAAATGTCGTAACGTGTGCACTGGTAGAAGAAGCATGTTGTGATTTACAGCTTGCATTTGTGGGAGTGGCGATGTACTGCCCAATACTATCCATGTCATTATTCTCTTGGAGGGTGTGGATCAGTCAGGAAGTTGATGTCTGCTTGTGTTTTCACTAAGATGAAGATTGATCCTGTAGGATTTCAGATAGACTTAAATGATGTTCTCTGTCTGCTTTTGGCTATAGACAGGCAGAAATCTTTGATCTGGGAATAATAAACAGCAGTGTAATGTTGGAATATCTGGCATCTCTATTGTTTCCATTGTCATTGTCAGGCATTTGGGGGCCCCTGATAAAATCACAGTTAATTACTCTCATTTATATGACTACTCATGCAAGAGTAAATAAGTCAATTAAACATGTTTATAGTGTTTTGTAGTGTATAATATTATTATTTATATAATTGATTTAGTTACAATAATTTAAATTGTAAATTATTTAGATAGATCCATTCCTAACATTTTTTTAACGTTTTATTTATACAAAAGGAATGTTGAATTTGAACGTAAACATTAAAGTTACGTAGAAATAAGAGGCTTAGCTAAGTAGGCTATTGATAATTAAGTTACGTCTGTTGTTTGCAGTGTTTAGTGGCATGATGCCATGACCTGGATTCGCACCTACACTGTATAGTGAAATGCTGTAGATCTGCGTGGTTTTTATGGGAAAGATTTTGCTGTTGCTTTGGTAGGGGAAAAACAAAACAGAAATCATGATTTTAAATTATTTTAAATGTTATGTCAAAATAAATCTTGATTTTTGTTGTAATAACTGCTTTATAGTTTTTCAGCTGAATCATCAAAATTATTAATTTAATTATTATTATTTAATTATTCAATAATGAATAATTTAAACTATTTTAATAATAATAGTGGTAATGTAGACTTGTAGCATGTAAAATAAAATTTTTGGGGTTTACTGTGAATCTCAAGCTGAATCTGACATGATTTTTTTCAAGACAAAGCTACAAAGCTTAAAAGATACTTAATTAACCCTCATCAGTAACGGAATGGGGTCTACTGTCTGAATAATATAGTAAAATGTTGACCATTAAAGGAAAAGTTTTAAAATTTGCGGGACATGTACTTTCCCTCAGGTCATCCAAAATGTAGACGAGTTTGTTTCCTCATTAGAACAGATTTGGAGAAATGCATTACTTGCTCACCAATGGATCCTCTGCAGTGAATGGGTGCAGTCAAAATGAGAGTCCAAACAGCTGATTAAAGCATCACAATAATCCACACGACTCCAATCCATGTTAAATGTCTGTGTGTTTGTCAGAAACAACTCCATTATTAAGATGTTTTTATCTTCAAACCATTGCTTCCAACTGAAATATGTGTCCTCTTTCCATAATATTGCTTTCTCCTGTGAAAAAGTTCGATGAAGAAATAAAATCTACATCTTGGAAGGCCAACAGAACATTTTTTATTATTGGTCATATACTTGCTTGGTAAATTAGTTTCCAAATTTGTTCCAGAACACTGCAATAGTCTCAGTAACCAGTGACCTTGATGTGTAATTTTAGCAAGCTGCGACAATAAATAGTTAAAAGTAATGTTTTCCTTCCAAAACTGTTGCTGTGATACAGTTCAGTGTCACTTACTGTTATTAGTAGTTAGTTATTACCATTATGATTTAAAAACAAATTAATAAATGTATAAGGTAAAATATTATTTTAAAAAATGTTGCAATTTTACTATATTTTTGAGAGTCAATTTGCTCTTTCTTTTTTCTCTCATGTTAGCACTCAAAAGGTCTACTTGTAAAAACAGTAATGAGACCGATCTAATGTAATGTAATGATCACTGGGAACTTACTAAAATGTGATTTTTTCATATTAGGTAGTTACTAGCATCATGAGCAAAATGCCTCCTAACAGGCGAGGAATTAAGTTTGAGGTGGGCGTGTGGGAAATTAAGTTTCCCACACTCTGTTTTTATAGCAAGCTGTCTGTGTGTGATTTCACTGCCAGGTATACTGCCAACATTGAGAAGATTGACTATGAGAATGAGAAGGTCTTAATCCACTATCGCCAGTGGAGCCATTGCTATGATGAGTGGTTTGACTGAGCCAGTCCGTATCTGAGACCCATGGAGAGGGTTCAGCTGAGGAGAGAGGGACGGCAGGAAGACAGCTTTATCCCTGTGAGTCACAGACTGTGCTCCTTAAAAATCCCAGTTTATGAAAGCCCAGTCTAGGATCAGCCCCATGTATAAATCCATTTACTGAGATGTGAAAGTGATGCTGCATCAGTCCAGTTGTCATTTCAACTGATTATTACTGTGTGGATCATACAAGCAAATATATATATAAGTGAAATATTATTACAGTTTAAACAACTCTTTTCTATTTTAAAATATATCACATGATTCTTTAGAAATCTTTCTAATATGCTGATTTGCTGCTCAAGAAGCATTTCTTATTATTATCAATACTGAAAACAGTTGTGCTGCTTAATATTTTTGTGGAAACTGTAAATTTGTTACGTGGTGCAATCAACATGCAGAAACATGGAGAGAAAAAACAAAACAGGAAACAGTATCATAGGAGCCCTTCAGAACCTGATGACTATCTATCAAGGTCAATAAATCTTTTAAAAATCAGATACTCTGACCCTAAATTCTCAATGGTTTAGCCACATTTAAAGCCACTGATAAAGCAAATTAATTAGTTGTGTTTTCATTCATACTCCCTGCAGGGATTTCATGTGAATGAAAAAGTTCTTGCCAGCTGGTCCGATTGTCGATTTTATCCTGCAAAAGTCTTGGCTGTCAATAAAGACGGTAAGCTGTTGCTGTATTCATTGCATGAAACAGGTGTGTCACATGAACAGATTTTTACTCAAATTTAAATTTTTATGTTTCATATGTGATTCTAATTATCCTGCAGCATCCTACACTGTCAAGTTCTATGATGGTGTTGTCTAAACAGTCAAAGGAATCCATGTGAAACCCTCAACCAAAGAGGTTTATTATGCGTTTATATCCCATTCATGTTGCACCTCTATTTCAGTACTCATTTTGGCCTTCTCTCCTTTTATTCATTCTCTCATTCTCACAAACAGAGAAGAAAGAAATTAACTGCTAAAAATGGAGAGACACCCATGTTAAAAAAGACAGAAAAGGACAAGAACATGCAGGAGGAGAATGGGATCAGCGGTGCTAAACAAGCAGTAGGACAAACTGACTGTGTTCCTGAGGAAGAGGAAGATGAGATCTCAGATTTGGATAGAGAAGAAGGTGAACAGAAGAAAAGCAATGGGAATGGGACATGCCTTAAAGTGGAAAATATAAGCGTAAAGGAGGAAAATGAGGAGAGAGTCTTGGAGCAAGTAGGGCAGCACAACTACAGTAAGTCATTTCTGAAGAAGGTCTCGGGGCCTGCGGAGGGAGAAGAGGAGCCTGCAGTGAAGTTGGAGGACTCTCTGGTGTTTGACTCGGGTATGAACTTTAATGAGGTGATGGAAAAGAGAAATGAGACAGAGGAAGCAGAAGTACAGGTGGAACAAAAAAAGGAGGAAATCAAAGGACAGTGTCTTCCTCATGACAGAAAGTCACAGAGGCAGCGCATAAGAAGTACGTACAAAGTGATTTTTTGACTGTATGCAAATGGTTTGTAGGTTGATTTCTCTGAAAATTATAAACACTGCGGTTCTGTTGGACTTTCAGAATGTTGTTCTGTTTGTTTGACGAGCCCTACCTGGCAACAGTGGCTCAACCAATAATGTGAGCTTGGGGGTGGGGCTATCGGTTTCATTGTTAACTCCATTTGTTGGGCTGCACGAATAATTAAAATAAAATTTAAATTGTGATATGGCTTAGTGCGATAATCAAATCGCAAATGGTGCATTGTGCTTCAGAGTAAAAGTGGAACTGTGTTCTTTTACACATGAGCAGCTCATGATTCAGTGTTTTCAGAGTCTCAGAGTGGCTCAGTGCGCAGTAAACGCTGCTCCACACACACTCATCTCTGCATCTGTTCTGAGTTTGGGTTGCATATAACATGCATTTGCAAACCGTCTTCCCAAACTTAGAATGACTTGTAATAACCATTGTTTTCAACAAGCTTTAAGGGCCCCCTGCTTTTTTCCACCAAAATACAAGCAACCATCTACGTTTAACATTTGAAAATGAAGATATTAAGACAGCCATAAATATTAGCATTGTATTTTTACAATTGTACTGTAAAATAAAAAAAAATTTTTTTTTAAATATTCCATTTTTTATTTTAAAGTGAAATATTACAATAGTAATAATTATTTGTTTAATGTGTATTTAGTAGTAATAATAATCTTTATTAAAATACTAATAATTATTATTTTATAGTTATGTATAATAACAGAATTGTGGGCCCTACAAAAGCAAACACAGCAGACCTGGAGCTTTTTTTTATCAAATTTTAAATTGCAATCCATTTTTATTAGAAAAATTAAACATGCAATCAAGTTATTAATAATAATAATAATAGCGTTTATTTTGCTTGACATTGTGTTGAGTGTTTGTCATGATAGATGTAAAATTACATTTTAATTGTATATTTTCTAGGGAAGAGGAGACTTTCAATGGCACGACAGAGCTCCAAAAAAAGCAAGACTGATTCAGGTTTGACTATTTGACTGTTACATCAAATGTAAAAATGTGTTTACTGGTGCCATAATGGTAGATTTCCTCATTATTCATCATAATGTTCATAATGATTGCAAGTCCACATGTGCATCCACCAGTCAAGAAAAAGAACCAGACCCCTTACATCTAACACAATCATCCAATGGAACAGCAGTACCTAAGGCTCAGTGCCAATCAGAAACCTTTAAGCCTACTGGTGATATCCCACCCACCACATCTGTACAACATATATATATATATATATATATATATATATATATATATATATCTATGGTGTAGACAGCATCACTGATTAT
>NW_015539889.1:2471462-2483145 GCF_001515605.1 Sinocyclocheilus anshuiensis | reverse complement strand
ATTAAAAAAAAAAATAGATATATATATATATATATATATATATATATATATATATATATATATAAGCATATATATATGCTCAAATAGCACCTGGTTCATTATGATTAGTGGATTTTTTTTTAATCGTATCAGTTAGAAAACAAGCTTTCCACAACCCCAACCGTTTCAGCAGAGAGCCATGTGAGTAATGATCTATACTAATCAAATTCACAGAATCATGATTCATCACAATTATCTTGAATTTTTGACAGTGAATGTACCATCTAATTATCTCAGTATACAGAGTCATCAGAAACCAGCCTCCACCGGTGCTCTCTATCAACTTGGACCATAATCCATATAAATGTGGCGTTCCTGGCTGTACAAAGTCTTTCGGGAAAGCAAAACTCCTGCACTATCATATGAAGTACTACCATGGAGATGATCGTCTGATAGAACCGGACCAGACCAGGCCAATGGACAAACACACCACACTTAATAATCAGGATAGCTCTAAGAAGAGGTGCATTACATCATACGAGTGTGCGCAGATGTCTGTGAAGAGACGCTCTCTAGCGCCCCCTGTTGTCAGTGCACAGAATTACCAACGGTGGCCATCACTGAAGGACAAGACCAGAGAGAATCAGCTAGACAGCAACATGCATAGATACTTCAACAAGGAAAGAGAGAGGAGGTTTATGGAAATGGGTATGGCTGATGGATCAAATTTATATAGTATGCCACAGAAAGCATGTGGGATTTACAGTGTTATTCTTTGTTTTTCCTTTAAAACATGACATGGCCTAACTGAGCTTAGGTTTCTTTCCTTTGTAGAAGGTGTGAAGGAACGTGACAGGCTAAAAGAGAAACAGACTAGAGACTTTCTGCAAATTAAGTTAAAGGAAAAGAAAAAAATAAGAAAAACCACATCAGGTGAAGAAAATCAGCATGATTTCTGAGTGATGATGAATCTTTATTTCTGTGCACAACCACTGTAACTACATCTCTGAAATCTATTTGTAATAGTAAATTATAAATATAAATTGAATGTAATTAATTGAAGTATCCATCTCCGTCTAAATGTTTTTGTTGAGTTTATATATTTTTGCAATTTGATATGATCTTAAGTTTATGAGTCAGTGTCATTTTAATATCTAATTGTTTGATTTTTTCCCCCCCTCATAACTCAAGTCATGTTTTGTCATTTGTTTCCAGATGAGGATAGCATTT
Source organism: Sinocyclocheilus anshuiensis (assembly GCF_001515605.1). Classification (NCBI taxonomy): domain Eukaryota; kingdom Metazoa; phylum Chordata; class Actinopteri; order Cypriniformes; family Cyprinidae; genus Sinocyclocheilus; species Sinocyclocheilus anshuiensis. The sequence goes on along the minus strand of NW_015539889.1, from coordinate 2,481,936 downwards.
CTGATAGGTCCTCTGACAGCTGTGGATGGAGTGAAGATGAAATGGGGGTGGATTTGGACATCATTGCCTCACCTCTCAGCTGTAGCTCTGTTGCCTCGACTACAGGAAGTCAGGAAACTGTCCGTTGTGTGTGTGAAGTGGAAGAGGAAAATGACTTCATGTTACAGGTGACCTTTCAAAATCAAAGAATCCTGAAAAAAAAAATGCATCATGGATTCTACAAAAAAAATATTAAGCAGCACAACGTTGACAATAACAGGAAATGTTTCTTGAACACCAAATCAGAATATCAGGATGATTTCTGAAGGATCATGTGACACTGAAGCCTGGAGTAATGGCTGCTGAAAATTCAGCTTTGCAATCACAGGAATAAATTACATTTTAAATATATTTTAAATTGGTGAGCACAAGAGACTTTGAAAAAATTGAAAAATCTTACCCAACCAAAACTTTAGAACAGTAATTTATATGTCAGTAGAAGATTTAGTTGTAAAACATTCACTATTAATTAACAACCATCATGTTTATTGTTTTTTCTCTTGCACCTCAGTGTGAAGAGTGCCTGTACTGGCAGCATGGAACCTGTATGGGCCTTCTGGAAGAGAATGTTCCAGAACGATACGCTTGCTTCATTTGCTGGGATTCCCCAGGTTTGGAAGTGTTGTTTTCTGGAGGGAACCTTAAATGTAGACCTTAGGATGAGTGGCAGTTTGAGTAGTTTGACTCCGCTTTTTGTCAGTTCCCATTTCTTATGCTGGGAAATCTATATTATGGCATATTCTGCTATTTTTAGTTTAATTTCAGCTTACAAGTGTGTTTGTTTCTGTGTATCCAGGGCAGATCAGAGGTCAGAGACAGCGTCTACGGTACTGGTATGACAGGGACTGGCTTAGCACCGGCCATATGTATGGCCTCTCTTTCCTGGAGAACTACTCCCATAAGAACGGCAAGAAGATTGCAGCCACTCATCAGCTGTTAGGGGACGTTCAGCATGTGGTGGAAGTCCTCAATGGCCTGCAGCTCAAAATTAGTGTGCTACAGTGAGTGATCCTGCTTTATCTCTGTTTGAACCCATGACACAAATGTTGTTTGAAAAGCATCATGAAAACGGTGTTATACCAATTTACTGCAGGAGCCAAAGTCATCGAGACCTCAAGTTGTGGCGTCAGCCACGGAAGCTGACTGAGAAATCCAGGATGAAAACCATGGCTCTTCCAGACACAAAAACAGTTTCTGCATCAACATCCTTGGATGCCATTCAATGTAAAGAGCCCTTGACTTCACCCTTTCAGGACTACATTAGCAGTGAGCATTGCTACCAAAAGCCACAAACACTGTACCAGGTATTGGAGCCGAGGCTGGTGCTGAAGACACGGGTTGAGTCGGTGCTGGAAGACCGATTGCACAACACTGAGACAATGCTGAAGAATGACCAACACTATAATGGAGAGATCCAACCAGCACTACTGAAGACACCTAGTACTCAGCTGTTCAACCACAGCATGGTGAGGGCCACATCAAATGAGGTTAATATTACATCAGGGATGGCCAGTGTTGACCCTGGAGAGCTACAGTCCTCCAGAGTTCAGCTCCAACCCTAATCAAACACACCTGAACAAGCCAGTTAAGGTCTAAGGGTTACTAGAAAGCTACAGGCAGGTGAGTTTTTATCAAGGTTGGCGCAAAACTCTTCAGGACTATGGCTCTCCAGGACCGTGGCTCTCCAGGACCTATAGTCAGTGATAGTCATGTAATACAGGGGTGGCCAACAATTATCATGGTCAAATCAAAAGTTCTGGTTCTAAAGTGAACTGACATTTTTAAAGGAATTGTATATCTAAAACTAATTTGAATATATATGTTGAAGAATGTGCCATTTTTTCCGTATAATGAAAGAGAATGGGGATATGTGTTGTTGTTAAGCTCCAAAATGATGAAAAAGAGCACAATAAAAGTATCATAAAAATAGTCCATTTATATTTAAAATCTAGAGTTTTGTGTGATGACCAGACTGAAATGTAAAAATCTGCATCGATTAAAATATGGCCCATTTAGACAGAGCAGTTTTGATGTCAAAACGAAATGACCAATCGTCATTGAGATTTTATTTTGAGGTAAACTATTCCTTTAATGATTTACAGCTGACTTTTAATGTGTACAGACTTTTGAACCCAAACTCGTGAACAATTTTACTTTTATTCAGCAGGGCTACATTAAATTGATTAAAAGTACCACTAAAGATAGCAAGGATATATTAAATTCAAAAGTGACAGTACAGACATTTATAATGTTAAGAACATTTCTGTTTAAAAAAAAAATGCTGTTTTTTGAACTATCATTCATCAAAGAATCCTAAAAAAAATGTATCATGGCTTCCACAATAGTTAGCAGGAAAACTGTTTTCAACATTAACAATAATAAGAAATATTTCTTGAGCATGTTAGAATGATTTCTGAAGGATCATGTGACACTGGAGTAATAATGCTGAAAATTCAGCTCTGCCGTCACAGGAATAAATTCCATTTTAAAACATATTAGACATTTATTTTAAATTGTAATAATATTTCACAATATTACGGTCTTTACTGTATTTTCGATTAAATAAATGCAGCCTTGGTGAGCATAACACTTTCCAAAAATCTTACAAGCAAAATCTTACCAACCCCGAACTTTTGAACGGTTATGCAGTATGAAGTAGACTAACTGTTTTATGTTGTGTGACCCTGAATGTTACTTTATTCCATTGTAGGATGTAGGAGAGAAGTGTGAGGTGGGTGCTGATGGAGGTGGGGTTAAGGGTTGAGCTCAGCAGCAGCAGTGGAAGATCAGCCTGCTGGAGCACATCGAGACTGTACAAGAAGAGGTTACTCAAAGGATGGACTTCATCGAAAGGGAGCTTGATCTGGCACACTCAGATGGCTCTGAGTGTGCCAGAGGGTTTCAGAGGGCTGGATTTATGTTTTGCTGTTTTTTATTTGGTGATTTGTATTATGAGAATGATTCATGTATGCTGTAACTTTATATTGATTCCTTTTTCAGTGCTTGGAAACTGGCTGGACTGCACAGGTGAGTTGGAGCCTCCAGAGCCACTGGACCGTCTGCCTGAATTCAAGCACAGCATCAAACAGCTGCTGAATGAAATGGGAAAGGTGCAGCAGATCGCTCTGACTTGTGCCACATGAGCGCTCCAAGGCATGTTTCACTATCATCACAAGACTACCTCAGATTGATACATTCCTAAACCAGGTCACGGACCAAAGAGCCTAAAGAATAGACTGAGAACATGTGAAACTGAACATGCTGTTTGTTACAGAGTCTGTGATTCTGATTGTAAATGTGGAATCAAGAGAATGTTGCAAAACTTTATCACCTCACTTATCATTTTACAACAAATGTGATCTAATTTTCATCCTTTCTGTTTCACCAAAAGGAAACATACAACAAAATACATTACAAGTATCTTTGCTAAAAGGTTTACAAGACTTGTCTTTGTCATTTAACAATGCACAGCATGCACTGATTTCTAACATTTTTACACTTAGTCATAAAGCATGTCAACTCAACACATTTTTTTCTTTGCAGAGAAATTTAGTTATTCAACGTTATGTTTAAGCTAAAAGCCTACTTGAATAGTCAAAAAGGATCCACCCTGTGCTCTTTTAAAGGCTAGTAACCTTTAACATCTATTTAACAGGTTGGGTGTGAAGTAAAATGTGCACAATGAAACAATTGTTTCTGTTTTACATTGTATTTAAAGTATCTCATGCTTAGAATGTTCAAATGTGTGTTTTTTTTTAATATATTGCATATTTATTTTGAAGACAACTGTGAATATAATTACTGTAATCCTCTGTAGTTTACTATTCATTTAACCTTCATGCAGCTAATGTGATCAGTGTCACCACTTCCTTATGGATTAGCCATAAAATCTTTAGTATATTAACAAAGACTGAACCACATTACTGTATGTCTAAAAGCAAAAACTTTATTCCAGAGCTTGGAAGTACGTTTTTTCATTCCGAATGCATTTCAGTACTGCAAATCTAATTACTCAATGAAATATTAAATATATGCATATTGGCTATCATCTTAATGAGCATATAATGAATATATTAAAATTCTGTCATTATGTGCATACCTTATTATGTCTTTCCAAAACTGTGTGACTGGAAAACAGTATTCCCCCTTCATACTGCATTATGATGAAGACTGGATTGTTTAACATGTTGACCGGCTATTCAAAATGGATACAGTTACAATTAAAGCACGTTGTATGTATACAGTATGTGTATACCTAATGTGATTTTAGTTAGAATCAGAATCAGAATCAGAATGAGCTTTATTGCCAAGTATGTTTAAACACACAAGGGATTTATCTTGGTGACAGGAACTGCAGAAAAAATATATATATTTAGAAGAAGAAAAAAAAACTGCGGAACCAAAGAAAAAGACGTAACTGTCGTAAGTCGTGACTTGATATCATAGATAACCTCACGAGGGCGATAAATGGCTTATGAGGGGGTCTTCCGAACGCACTGAGTGTAATGTGGGTAGCCTAGAAGACCCCGCCCACAGTGACATCAAAATACGGCTGGCAGAGACTGCGAGCTCTTCTTTTGCTTCCACCAGCCTCCGTTCACTTCAACATCTCTGTGGAGGATTTTCCTTGTTCAGATCCAAATATTGTACCTCAGACTGGTAGGTGAGTTAAATGTCTCATTTTAGAACTAAACTCGTACGATTTGTTCTAGGAATATGAATGAAACCGACGGGAATTATGTGACAATTTAGAGTGATATTGTTGGTTATTTTCTCTACAGCGACCAATGCAATTCATTTTAAAATGGCTCCATGTTTCTAAACTGCCAGGAGCCACAATAACATCGATTTTCATCACAACAGCCGCTGAATAAGAGAGAAGGAAAAACACGCACATTGTGATTTATTAAAGATCGATTTTATTTCCCCTTATCTCCTCACACATCCGACACTGAAGATGTTGAATCTTGTCGCCAAAAAACTGAAACGTTGTACCTCATTAGGTACAAATGTGATGGCTTTTAATTCAGTGCATTTTTAGTCCATTCGTCGCTGCAGATGTTTCATAGTTTTCATAGATGGTTCTTCTCATATACATTCAGTCTTTTGAATATGATTTGAATGTCTTCAAGCAGTTTCAGTGAAAGAATGTGTTGCTGTTGCTGTTGAAGTGTATCTGAATTTATGTTGCTAAATTATTTACGTCGGTCTAACTTTGATTTGTGATAGCATCAAGTCCTGTTTCTTAATTTAAACCTTTATATATATGTATATGTGTATATATATATATATGTATGTATGTATGTATGTATGTATAAAATGCCCGTATTTCTCAATAGATTAACGCTTCTCATATGACGCCTACATATCAAAGACGTAGTGTAAAGTGATGGATTTTTGGGGTAGTTTCGATTATATATGACACAACTTCCGGCATGACACAGATGACATTGTCCTCGGTCACCTGCTCATGGGAAGGTCGCAGTGCTGAGGATGTGAACTCCATATGCTCGCAGGTGTGCGGTTTAGCACACTCAGACTACACACTGTCCACACGACAAACAAACAACACTAACCTGTTGTTTCATCAACACAGGACTCAAAAGAGACCCCTCACAGTCTTTTCGCTTAAATCTGTTTGTCGTACATACATTGACACAGTGTTTGTTATTGTAATACACAATATGTTTTAACCTGTGGTTTTCCAGTCAAAGCCTTAACAGATCTGTATACTGCTGTTTGAGATCGGCGTGTCATTTTCAATAGAAATCCAATGAAACTTTCTTCCTCGTATCACCCTGGTACAAAAAGAGGCACTCTCTGTTTTCATTTTCCTTAGTTTTAAAAATGTGTAATCTGTGTGTTTCGTATTGCTGAGACATTAAGTTAACATTTTAACTTCCCTATAGAGAAATATATTTTTTTATATGTAGAGCGAGAGAGAGAGTTGGTGTGTTCCTGTAGGTTGGCATGTGGAGATAGATAGATGTCAGGGAATCCTGGATCTCTTGGGAGCAGCGTGCTTTAATTAAGCTATGCTTCAGTTCAATTGAGTGTGCTCACAATCTCAATAACCCTGCTTATCAGGACTGTGGACTAGCATGAGCGCAAATGAGTATGGCCCATGCTATAGAGAGATAAGGGAAGACACTTTGTCTCTAACTCACCATTCTAATTCTGTCATAGATCTTTTTTGAAGAATTTTGAAGAGTCTTTATGCAGCACTTTGCCATACAAACTTCATCCAGCTTTAGAAGACTTGGTATTTAATGCATGAGACTACTATTGTGGTCATTTAATGGTCTCTGTTTTGTCTTTTTTGGGGTTGTGATCACTAAAAACTATTGATGAATGGGGAAAAAAGTTATTAATATTAAGAAAATGTTAAATTTTTAGTGAAATATCTCTTAAATAAACTAAGCAGTACATTTCGAATGTCCCTCTGCAGTCCTCATAGCATCCTCTGTAAAGCACCTGCTGCAGGTGCCAGGCTGTTGGTTTTGTGATGTGGACAGATTCCAAGCTGCTCCTCCAGACTGTCCCTCACTGCATGTGCAAGACCGAAAGGACAGTCTCTAGTCCTTAATGAACTATTTGAATTCAGATGATGATACCAAACATAATTTATCAAATAAAATTTGCTGAGTATAAAATATCTAAGATATTTTGTGAAGTATATTTGTTTCATGGATGTTTTGAATATATCATGACGCAGAATGATTTCTGATTATTTCATAAACTGTGGTATTTACACTAACGCTCAAAAGTTTAAAGTGTAAGATTGTTTTTAAATAAATTAAAATGTTTTATTTATTAAAGAATAAAGATGCATTAAAATGATCAAAAGTGACAGTAAAGACATTTGTAATGTTACAAAAAAAGATGTCTATTTCAAATAAATGCTGTTCTTTTGAAACTTCTATTCATCAGTGAATCCTGAAGAAAAAAAAATCACGGTTTCCACAACAATGTTAAGTGAGTAATGGCTGCTGAAAATTCAGCTTTGCCTTCACATGAGAAAATTTAATTTTTAAATATATTAAAATCAAAAACAGTTATCTTTAATTGTAATAATACTTCATAATGTTACTTTTTTACTGTATTTTTGATTAAATACATGCAGCCTTGGTGAGTATAACAGACTTTTCCTTTCAAAAGCATTAAAAAATTTTACCAACCCCAAACATTTGAACAGTAGTGTATAGGATTCCAAGGTTTTTACAACAAAAACATAGTAAAACTTTGGTGCTGTTTTCATTAAAATTAAACTATTAACTGTTTTTAATTTGTAAGGTTGTATTTTACCTTACCGACTGGACTGTTTACTGAAAAACTAGTTGGTTATTTGCATAGTGTAGCCTAAATGCTGCATAGTGAATGGCAAATCTAATGCTCTGAAGCGTTTGTTCCCATGAGTGTCTTTCCTTAAAGGGGTCATATGATGCGATTTAATGTACAGTATGTGGAAAATAATGTGTTTTTTGAACTTTAAACCACATAAACACATTTCATTACACCAAATACACAAAATAATGTTCTTTTTAGCAGCATCATATGACCCCTTTAAGAGAAGTCTAGTGAAGAGAGAGAATGGCAGCTCGCAAACAAATGTCAGTCTGATTCGTTTAGTGATTCATTAATCAGTAGTGAGATTTTAAAGGCTTTCAGTATCTATTCTATTGCACTGCTCTCTCTCTACTTAAACCTTTATTATAGTCCAAAACGCTGTGAAACTGGTTTAGGGCGGCTGTTGTTAGCATGACTGTCTGAAGATTTGTGACTTTCTTGTGACCTTAATTTGTAGATTCTGCTGTTGCTACGTGGACGTGGTGCACTTGATTTTTTTCATTTTCAGATGTACACCTTGTTAATCATCTCACACCCAGCTAATATCTGACCTACAAAAGCGAATCATCCCTGTGCTGGATCTCTGAGCTCTTTTAATCAATTTCACCAGTTCTACCAGATCTCTTATTAGCATTAAAGGTCATTTGTTGTGGCCTGTCGCATGAGCCGTGTGGGTTTCATGTGGTTGTCCTGGACTGTAGCCAGCCCACTAAAACCTGTGTCTTTGGTTTTGTGCCATGTTTTTTCTGTCTCCTACTGTTTCCTCCTCCCATTTTCACCTTGACAGCTGTGCTTCTGCCTGATGGCTCTATATCAGGCCGGCCTGCTGAGATGTCTCAGTCAATTCCATCAAAACGATCATCAGATTTCAGACTGACCTAGTACTTTTTCAGATCACAGTAGAGGCTCTTTTTTATTTTATTTGCTCAGTGTATCTTCATGCTGTTCTTGAATTTTAATCCTTAGCGGTAGTTTGCACTGGATCCCTAAGGAGTCAAGGCTCTTGAAAGCAAAATATATAACAATCCTTTTGTAAGCACAACAGTACTAGTTCTGCTTTTACAACATTTTTTTTACATGAGCCTGAATGAGAAAGTTTAGTGTCTCTTTAGCTTTTTTACTCTGAAATCCTTATAAAAAATTAATGAATACTTTTTTTTATATCAATGACACATTAAAGGGAAAATGCATTTTTAAAATTATTTTATAATGTTTCCTGTGGTGCGTTTATAATCCTAGTATTTTTATTTTTTCATCAAAACATTTTCCACCCTGAATTTAGCCTTCTGATTTGAACACTGTTGTCTGCTGTAAACGCCCACTGCTATGATTGGCTAACACCTTTGCATATGAAATTAGCATTACATGTGGAATTGCATCAAAAACTTTAACTGTTTTACTATAACTATTATAACATTATATTTAGAACTATTTCCATTGCATCAAAGGTTGCAGCACTGCACTGTAGCCGAACACAGTCATGTCTATAATAAAATAATAATAAAACACCAGATGCAAGGATCTCATAATTGCAGTGCAATTTCTGCAATCTCATACATTCTTTTATCTAACTCAGTGAAAGCATGCTAACAGGAACAGTGTGAAGATGATCGTCTAGTCACTGGCTTGATTCACTAATGCATAAGCAGTAAACCACTTTGCAACAAAAAATGACTATACATGAGCTGTTACATAGTCAAGTCACCTTTATTTATATAGTGCTTTTAACAATACAGATTGTGTCAAAGCAGTTGTACAGCATTAATTAGGAAAATATTGTGTCAATAATGCAAAATGATAATAGTAGACACTCAGTTTTCAGTTAAAGGCAGTTCATCATTGAATTCAGTGATGTCATCATCCAGCTCAGTTCAGTTTAAATAGTATCTGTGCAATCAAGTCGACGATATCGCTGTAAATTAAGTGTCCCCAACTAAGCAAGCCAGAGGCGACTGCGGCAAGGAACCAAAACTCCATCGGTGACAGAATGGAGAAAAAAACCTTGGGAGAAACCAGGCTCAGTCGGGGGGCCAGTTCTCCTCTGACCAGATGAAACCAGCAGTTCAATTCCAGGCTGCAGCAATGTCACATTGTGCAGAGGACACATCTGGTTCCTGTGGTCTTGTCCCGGTGGCCGTCTAGCATAACTAACATAGTTAGTTTATAAAGTTTTTTTTTTTTACACCAGAAAAACTATCTTGTGATTGTTAGACAGACATGAGTTGTTCAGAACATACCTACTTGATTACATACTACGATGACGCACCCCAAACTTTTGAACAGTAGTGTATATTATCTTAACATGAATCCCCTCCAAACATCAGCCTTCAAATTAATATCTAACTGCCACTTTTTATGGCCCAATCAACTCTTGATGTACAAAAGTCCCACCCTACTGTTTTGTCTTGTTGATTGTCCTGTTTCACTCATGACATACAAACATGTACCTTGGTCAAGGATCTTTTTAAGGCGTTTTACAAAACTGTTTGATCAGTTTGCATATTTAGAATCTAAACTATACATTCAGATCGTTTTTCAATCCTAGACAGTACAAAAATTACAGCGCAGAAGTATGTCCAATTACCTAAGTAAAATACATTTTTCATTGAGCTAATAGATAAATTTACGGTAGAAGTAAAGTGTTATATAATGTTGTTCAGATGAAAATCTAACTTGGTTCTCAGAGCACTTCCCCTGGCCCTGCTGAAGACAGGAATTTCCCTTTAGACTGTGCTAATGCAGGTTCTCTTAAATACATTTAGCCCAGGCTCCACATGCCACACGTTTACATTTTATTTATGGCTCTGTGAGCTGTTGCAGAAAGTCATTTACCCAGCTCACATCTTGTCCGGACAGGTGGGAAATTTATTTTCTGTCATTTATCAAACCAGATTAATTTGTTGACATCCATCTAACGCAGCCTACGCCTTGCTTCGTGCATCTTTGGGGAATCTGGCACCCTTACGAGGATTACTGTGTCAATTATTGATTATTTCCTTTATGAAAGAAGGTACCTTTTTTAATTTTTTTCATTTGATTGAAGGTAAATTAAATATATAGAATGTAAAAGAGATATATTTGCTCTCTC
>NW_015539889.1:2469029-2471251 GCF_001515605.1 Sinocyclocheilus anshuiensis | reverse complement strand
TATATATATTTTAGAACTGAATTAAAAATGAATCATCCATCTGCTTGTTTGAAGGATTTAGTCTTACTCTGTAATTTAACCCATTTTAAATCCTCATGCTTTCAGTACACAAACAAGCCACAGTTTCCACATCTGTTCACTTCAAAGCCTCTGTGTATCTACTGCATCGTGCCAGCCTTGTTATGTGATGTATTTGTGAACTCAAAAGCAGACCGTCTGCAGAGACAGATGCGTTCTGTGATAGGATTGTTTTGATGCCACATATGATGTCCCCTAATAAACATAACTAAAAAATTCTACCCTTTACTATAGGGTAGGTCTATACATGCTGTCTACAAAAAAAAACCATACTGTAATAATAACAATGCTAACCTTATGAATTCATGCTGCTTGGGAAGGAGCTTGCAAAGACTTAATTTGCACTTTTGTGTACACAGTTTATCTGTAACATTGTTTATCGACTGATTTTTATTTATTTATTTATTTATTTTCATAAATTGTACACACACAAAAAATTGGGTTCTTCAGCGGTTCTTTGGGGTGGTTTAGGTGCTATAGCACCACTATACCGTATAAAGAACCTGTTAAGCTCCTGTAGTTCTTTAAAGGCTCTCTAACTCTCTCTTAGTCTCTTAGTTTAGTTGGGGGAAAGGATTAAAAAATAACAAGTGTATTTTACACTGTAAAATAAAATACAGTGTATTTCCTGCAGATAACGTGGTTCTCAACCTTTTTGGAAATATTCCAGGGCCCCACATGAGATTTTTTTTTTTACCCCAGAAAAGCATAAAAGTGATTCAAAACAGCTTTTGCCATTAGTAAATTCTCATTCATAGCAAACATATAAGAGTGGAGTTGGAGTAACATATCTAAAATGTGAGGAGGAGAATGGGGTTCCTCTTATGTTTCTACATAAAGCACCATTTGTCAAAGGCGCTGTATAGCACTTAAAGTGGTTCCTCTATGATTACAAGCCAATGAACCACTTTTAGTGCTATTTAGTAAAATGTTTTAGAGTGTATATTTAATTGTGCATGATCATTTCCTATATTTTTACATTTAGATTACCTTCGACCTTAGTTTTTTTTTAAGCTGAATGTGTTTTTTTTAAAGAAAATCTCGAAATGAATATCCATTTTTCATACCGCATCTTATAATGTTATAAAGCCTAAATTTACTTTTAGCATTTAGTTTTATTTATTTCGTTATTTATTTTTAGTTAACTTATTTTGATAAAATAGTCTAATATTAGCCATTTATGAGATGTTTGTCATAATCTGAAAATTATTATTGGTATCAGACCAAAACTTTAGTATGGATGCATCCCTAATTATAATGTACATCATCAATAGCGGTTCGTTTCTGTGAGTTAGGATGGATTGTTTTTAGTTGTGAACTTTATACTGAAGTTCACTAAAAGCTCCAGTGTAAAATTGCCTGTAAGTGTATGTATGGAAGGCATAAGATGCTTTTACTGATGATGCCAACAAATGGTAAGCTTTAAATCAATACAGTTAGTGGCTTTTTGTTCTAATAAGGCTAAATACTGTGACTCTTCAGGAATAATGCACTCCTTTCAAAGCATTCTGGGAACTCTAAGAAGGGTTTTGCTAGCCCGCATTATATATATGAAAAGAAAGACTGTTTGATTTAGGGGTCAACAGATATGTGTTTTTCAAGGCCGATGCCGATACCGATTATTACAGATCAAGTAGACCGATAACCGATATTTTGAACCTCACTGTATAATGAAAGGCAGCAGCAGGTTTATTTAGGCTGCTGTCTCTTTAAGACCTCATGCACGGATCTAATATATTGATACACTCTCAGCTTTCTCTGATACACTCTATGCTAACTTTTCTTTTTAGGAGCGCTTGTCCTCCTAATTAAAAAAAAAAAAAAGGAGCACCTTCTGATCAATAATCAAAAATTCTGATCAAAAATTAGCCTTTCTAATACGAGCTGACGTTTGACTCCTTAAAGTGACTTACAGGAGCATTTTCTTTTTACCTTTGCAATGGCATCATTTTCATCTGTCAAATTCAAAAATTTATGTTTATAAGCTTTTTTAAATTTCTATTTAAAACTATATAATAAGTAGAATAAGACAAATAAGTTACCAATCGTGAAATTAGTATTAATGAAAAATTAATTTGTACTACAGAGGTGGCACAGAAGAACACAAAAGTGGCTTGTAGGTACATTTTCAGACGTTTAATGAG
>NW_015539889.1:2468716-2468988 GCF_001515605.1 Sinocyclocheilus anshuiensis | reverse complement strand
TGAAACAATTTTCGTTGACGGAATAGAGCAAAATCAGACCATAGTGTTGCAGTCACACAATATAAGTAACTTAATATTAACTTCTTGTTCAATGAACTGTTATATTAAATCAATATCACATTTGCAAACTCCTTTAATAATTATTAAAATCTGTCACTCTCCTTATTGCGATCTGTGGGCGCACAGAAAATTAGTTCTCAAGACTCAAAGGTACGTGCAAATGATAAGATCCGTCATCTGTCATCGTGTTATAAGCGCGGAACCTGCGGGAA
>NW_015539889.1:2458310-2468399 GCF_001515605.1 Sinocyclocheilus anshuiensis | reverse complement strand
TATTTAAGTGTACTGACCTACTTTTGATTAATTCATCCAAACTTGGACAAATTCCGTGACATTCCGCGTCATACAGTAAATTCCATATGACTGGATTCCGTGATTCCGTCCGTGTTTTCCGCATCGCGGGAATCATAGATAATATTGAGGTGTTTTGCATCTTCAGTGCAACGTTAGTGGATTGGGATCTATTGCAACTTAAGCAACGTCTGCTGCTGCCTTACCTTTGAGAGACAACTGACGCGTGATCACTGAAGCAGCTCCAGTTAGCAAGCGCTTTCGGAGTAAGAGTGAATTCCGCACTGATTGGTCAGACTCATGACTCCCAACAAATCAGATGAGCGGTGGGCGGAGACTGCTTTAGGCCACAGAGTGGTGAGTTCTGACAGGCTGCATCAGAGCCAAATAGCGCGTTTCAAAATGAAGTTATTTTATCGGCGAATCGGTTTTGAAAATGACCGATACCGATAATCATAAAAATGCTTAATATCGGCGCCGATAATCGGCCAGGCCGATAATCGGTCGACCCCTAGTTTGATTGTGTGTGTGCATGTGTAAGAGAGATTTCTGAGAACACTTTTAGAAAAGGCAGTCAAGTATTCTCATATACCCTTATATATATATATATATGCAAGTCCTCACTTCTCCATAAATGACAGCAAGGAAGTGACTTAATGTGTAAGGCAAAAGCCAAATTATGATGGATGCGATGCTGTGAGTCTGTGACAGTGTGCATCAGCATGCAGGGTGTCCCTCAGCCTTATAGTGTATGAAAAGAGAGAGCGACAGAAGTCTTGTTTTGGCAGAGAGTCTAGTGAATTGGCTGCACTCTGCCACAACAAGAGCTTTAATAATGGAGTGTACGCGTTCCGCTATCACGTACTCAACGGCTTAGTTGAGGGGTTTCCCTTAATTCAGTTAGTGATGGGGGAGCCACAGAGATGAAGACCAAAGCAGAAAGAAAAAGGTGAGAGTGGGAACATGCAGCTTGTCTTCGGAATATTTATTTAGCGGTGACTTTTCTGAAATATTCTATGCATTACGTTATATAATACAAATAATTAAGTTAATAATTAAGTTAATAAAAGTTTTAATATCAATCTTTTATGCATTAATTTGATCTTTTTTATTATTGTTATTATAAAGTTAGTTTCATCTTATTCAATCTTATATATGTTATATTATGTTATTAATATTTGTTGTTGTCAATTGAAGTACTTGGTGCTTGTTGTGACGTTTTTTCATTTCAGCTATGATTTCTAAGTCTTCATGAATCATTATTTGATTTAAGTGCCAAAAGATATTGTTATACAAAATTATATTAAAAATACAAAAATAACCTTTCCAACTTCCCTCTCGGTTTGTTCTCAAAGGAAAGATGAGCTATTTCTCAAATGTACCTTTGATGCCACTTATGAAACATTATTGTGTAATACTATGTAATACTTATAACAGTTATGAATAAAGGTAATATAACGTATTACTGTATCTAAAATGCCATATTGGAGGGCTAGAAAATATCTTTGGTAAATTAATAAATTAATATTAAAAATATATTGAACCCATCATCAATACACATGAAGTACAGTTGATTAGGGATGCACCGGAATGAAAATTCTTGGCCGAAGCCGAACAAAATGAAACACTGGGCCGAAGGCCGAATACCGAATACCAAACACGGTTTTTCGCATTTTTCCCCCCATGTAGGCTCCCAAGGAGTTGTTGCTTTTTCTCTGATTTTATTTTGGCAGAAACCTGCAGGAAGATCTCGGTGCTTCTTTTTGTTGACAACAGCATGCAGATTTATAAATGATTCTCATTATGAATTTGGGAAGATGTTTGTCGCACGTATCACATTGTCACATGCCTTTAAAAAAAAGTCACAAAATGTTACTAAGCAACTGACGAGTAACAGTGTTTCCGCGCAGATTTTTCTTGCGCTTTGGACTTTGAACCCCGGTGTGAGCTCGTGCAGCGCTGTCAAAATACATGCAATTCGTGCGTGCATTAGAAAATATAACATTCTGCAGTTTATTTACTAACCGTTTGAGGCCATTTCGTGATTTCAATCATCATACCGTAGCCTAACCACCAGCATCTCTCACAGTCTCTCACTGTCGGTGCTTCGTGCTTGTAATGATTTCTGCGTCTTTCTTTGATAGTTTTAAATACTTTCACACTGCCGACATGTTTGCTGCATTAGTGCGTGCCTCTATTTGATCGCGTTAGTCATTGTTCGGTACATATTATTCGGCCTTTTCGCTGACTAATTTCGGTTGCCGAACATTCGGTGCATCCCTACAGTTGATGACATAATTTCATGTTGATTTCATTAATAAACATGCATGATGACTTGATGACATTACCTTATTCAACAATTTGTTAGTTTAAACCTTTATCATTGCATCATGTAACAATTAACATTATTTCAGATCTAGTATTCAGCATACAGTATGCACTGCACAGTATGCTGTATGTAGTGCACTAGTATTCCATTGAAACCCTAGTCGTAGGTTGTGTTCCTCAGCTTCCCACTCTGCCAACAAAGGGCAATGAGATTGAGAGGACGTGACTGGACTAGTTTAAATTCAACACATGAGCATGCATGGAAGTGGTGTGAGGTGGATCCCTGAGAAACAGAATGACCCACCACGTAAAAAGTTTAAATAGCCATCACCAGCTACAAGACCCCATCCCCCAGCACTGTTGAGAATCAACTTTTATCTGACGGTTTGAATGAGTTTTACTGCAGCTTTGAAAAGCCTGGTCTTACACCCCACACCCACTCTGACCGTCTCACAACACAGCCATCAACACCCTCCCCTCCCTCCCCTCTACTGCTTCTCAGCCTGCACTTAAGATCTGTGAAGATGATGTGCGCAAAGTCTTCAGGAAACAGAAGATAAGGAAAGCCAAAGGCCCAGACGGTGTCTCTCCAGCCTGCCTCAAAGCCTGTGCTGTCCAGCTGTCATCCATCTTCACACTGATCTTCAACAGATCACTGGAGCTGTGTGAAGTCTCCTCCTGCCTGGACCCCCTGCAGTTTGCTTACAGAGCAAACAGGTCTGTGGATAATGCAGTTAAAATGGGACTACACTACATCCTCCAACATCTGGACAAACCAGGGACTTATGCAAGGATCCTGTCTGTGGTCTTCAGCTCCACTTTTAACACCATCATCACAGTCATCAGTCTCATCCAGGACAGCGATGAGTCTGCTTACAGACAAGGGGTTGAGTAGCTGGCTGTCTGGTGCAGTCACAACAACCTGGAGCTGAACACGCTCAAAACTGTGGAGATGATTGTGGACTTCAGGAGAAACCCCCCTGCACTCCCCCTCTCACCATCATGAACAGCACTGTGGCAGCAGTGGAGTCATTCAGGCTCCTGGGCACCACCATCTCACAGGACCTGAAGTGGGACAATCACATTGACTCCATTGTGAAAAAGGCCCAGCAGAGGTACTTCCTTCATCAACTGAAAAAGTTCAACCTTCCATAGGCACAGATGACACAGTTTTACTCTAACTGTTATAGAGTCGGTTCTGCGCACTTCTATAACTGTCTGGTTTGGGTCAGCCAGCAAATCAGATATAAGAAGACTGCAACGGACTGTTCGGACAGCTGAAAGCATAACTGGTGTGCATCTGCCCAACCTTCACTCCTGAGTGAAGAAACGGGCAGGTAACATCATCAGAGACCCCTCTCACCCCGGCCACAACCTTTTTGCACTTCTCCCCTCATACATACATTACAGATTATGTAAATACATATACATATTTATTTATATATATATATATACAGGGTTTGAAATTAACACCCGCCAACCCGCCAAATGCGGGTAAAAATCAGTTGTGGCGGGTAATGCTGTCAAATCACCAGCCAATTTGGCGGGTTACTTTTCGTAAATTATGTTCACTCGTTCATTTCTTGGGGAAGTTCATGCAGGTCATATCTGCGCAGGTTTAGCGCAAATACTGAACTCGTGAGACATCATGACATTATCGAGTATATTGCAAAAGCTAAACAAAACACACCTAGTACCGAGGCACGCATACGCGACGAGATGAGGGTAACGCTGTCAAATCACTAGCCAGTTTGCCGGGTTACTTTTCGTAAGTTATGTTCACTCATTAATTTCTTTGGGAAGTTCATGCAGGCCAAATCTGTGCAGGTTTAGCACAAATACTGAACTCGTGAGACATCATGACATTATCGAGTATATTGCAAAAGCTAAACAAAACACACCTAGTACCGAGGCACGCATACGCGACGAGATGAAGTCTGGTTAGAGTAGACCAACACAGGATTTAGTACGCGTGTGCTTTTATAGTGCGCTCTTTCGCTGCATGATTCAGTCTATTAATATGCATTAACAATGATCACATACTTCAAGATAAGGAGGCAGAAAATGTATATATTTATATCAGTTCATATAGTTAATCAATATCACACGAAGAGTGCCGTTTTTTCTTAAAAAATCAGCATGGTTACAAATGTGATATTTATTTTATACAACAGTTCAATAAACAATAAGTTAATATCTAGAGACTTACGTTTTAGACACCATATTGGCTGTTTTTGCGCTATTTCTGTGCTATTTCGCCAACAAAAAACATTCCAAACCCAGCCACAGTACTGTTCTGCGTCTCTGAGCAACATGACGTTGTTTTGTTTCTGAATGAATCAACCGTGTAAATGATTCAGTTCAATCGCAATGACTCACTTAAACTTGCTGCCACCTACTGGCGTTTTTAATTTCACATTTAAAGTCTCTTTTCATTTTTTTAATAATTTCAAATATCAGAATTTCAATCCCTGTGTATATATATATATATATATATATATATATATAAAGGCTGTATATACAGGAAAAAATGCACAAATCTGTACATAAATCTACTGTTCCAGATGCATACCACATTATTATTTTTTTCCCTTAGTCTTACTTATTTAAATATTCTTTCTGTTCTCAATGTTATGTATGTATGTATGTTTGTACCAAGAGCTCCTTAAAAAAAAAAAAAATTCCTTGTGTTTGCACACGCTTGGTGAATAAAACTCATTTTGATTCTGATTATGAATAGTAACCAATATATTGAGCATGTGCTGTTGATGCTACTCATGATTTCATTTCTTTTACAAACAGCAGGTGCAT
Source organism: Sinocyclocheilus anshuiensis (assembly GCF_001515605.1). Taxonomy (NCBI): domain Eukaryota; kingdom Metazoa; phylum Chordata; class Actinopteri; order Cypriniformes; family Cyprinidae; genus Sinocyclocheilus; species Sinocyclocheilus anshuiensis. Next base: position 2,463,242 of record NW_015539889.1, on the reverse strand, counting down.
AAAAATCTACTCAAAAGCAGGATGAGGACATTTATTATGTTTATTATGGATTAAAGTTTCAGTTAACTCATCTTTGAGAAGAACCTTTTCCTTTATGAGCATGCCGCATTCTTGATCCTTACTCATAAGGATGCTGTGTCTGCCTCTCTTACTTGGTCTGAATCTCCTTGTAATTCCCTTCCCAAATCACCAGGGTTATGGCGTAAGTAATAATCTGGAGCTGAGCACGTCACACTGCCTTAAACAGAATTACGCTCCTGTGGTTAAGATTAAAGCTAGCAAGAGCTGAACGTAGCGGTGCGCTGATGAGCTGGAATAATGCAGGAATTTTGTGGCCTTAATTGGGTTACTTAATTTTGGGACAAACAATAACAAATCATTTACACAGAAATTTTTGATCTTTAGAAAACTAGTGACCAGTACCTTGAACATGTTTTGTTTAGTTTTGTCGAGGACTGATGCACTGTAAAATCATTTTCAGTATTAGTATTTTAGTCTTTTTTTTATAGTAAAAATATATTTTGATTTCAAAAATAAAATAAGAAAACAATACTTTTGTCTTATTTTAAGTATTTATTTTGTATTTTTGATAATATCGCTTTTTTTAAGGATATTTAGGTTCATTTTTACAGAAAGCAAAAACAAAACTGATTGTTTTTTTGTGTGTGAATACTTTGGCTCTCCAGAATGTTGGATATTCCTGTTGATAAATGATTCACCAAAGTTTCTTAAATGAAGAAGTTTATTAAAATCAGTTGTGTGACACGAACTGGACAGAACTTAACCTATGCAGCAGACGGCATAGACCATCTGTCCACATCTGTGGACACTCCTTACTGACCTCACTCGTGACTGTTGACTCATGGGTTGTTTATAGCTTCAAGGTGAAAAAGTGAGTGTGAGAGAGAGAGAGAGATGGATGGACAGACAAGAGTAGTGCTTTGTGATGGCCATCGATCTTTCAGCAGTGTTTGCTGACAGCATTCGTGCCAGCTCCTCTTTTTATTTCACTTAGTAGATGTTTGCAGGTGTGTGTGTAAAGGTTATCAAATATGTGGGGGCAAAATTTCTAGACATCCTCCCAGAAATAGACCCGATTAAATCACCATGTGAAGACATCTGTACAAGGAAAAAAAATGAATAAAATGTATTACTCAGTATCTAAAAATGCTAAAAATTACTGTAATGTTGTAGAGCTAGATAATATCTTAAGTAATTAATATTAAATTATATTAATATTATCAAATAAACAAACTAATCAATTAAAATGAAACTTAAAAAAAACGAATTTATCTTATATTCCAGGATATATGCATCTTACAATCAGAATGAAATACAAATTGGCCATGTTTAATTAATTAATACACATTCTTGGTCTTATTGTGAATGAATTATTGGTGAATGTTGTATCAAAAAAAAAAAATCCAATATCAATATCATTAAATAATGCATTTACTCAGAATTGATATATTTTGGAAAATATGCATTGCGAACAATGTTCATATCGACATATTGTGGCATACGGTTGGCTATCTAAAATAATCCAGATGCACTTCTCCATGAACCACCAAGAGCTTGTAACACTCCAAAGAGAAAGGAAAACTTGAAATCGCATCATATGACCCCTTTAAGATATTTTTGTTATCTTTTGATAGCTGCGTCACATGGATACGCTGTTTCCGTTCAGATCAAATCACAACAACGTAGGAAACAGATCCGGTGTGATGCAGCTGACACAGAACAGCATACGCTGTTTACGTCCAGCGGATATTCTCCAAAATGGTGCTAGGGTGTAGGAGACGAATTGTTGCATAAAGTCGTTTTTTTTTCTTTGCACAAAGTATTCTCGTAGCTTTGTAAAATTGCGGTTGAACCCCTGATGTCACATGGATTATTTTACAGATCTCCTTGCTACTTTTCTGGACTTGGGAACATTTCAGTTGTGTTGCCGTCTATGCAGAGTCAGACAGCTCTCAGACTCAGATTCCATCAAAAATATCTTAATTTGTGTTCCGAAGATGAACGAAGGTCTTACCGGTTTGAAACAACATGAGGGAGAGTAATTAATTGACATTAATTCATTTTTGGGTGAACTAACCCTTTAAGAATTAACAGAGATGAATGGGAAAGCCCCTCAAGGGTATACAAGGTTGTGTTTGTGTGTGTGGGCTGAAGTATCTTAGCGGGCCTCCTTATCCATATGTGACTGATTAACGGTATATGGAGCGTGACTAGTGAGCATGTTTCCAGCAATATTATAGTGAAGCAGTTCAATGAAAATTTAAATGCAGACGATTACTCCTAGCTTGTCGGGGCTAAAAGTTGATTTTTGTAGACAATTTATCTGTGCAATTGATTCAGCAATGCTCTATCTGACTCCTAGCTCTCATCATTTTATCTGTTTTTTTTTTTTGTTTTTTTTTGGCAGCTGTGTAGATACACATTTGCACGGACAAATCTCAGTGAAATAATAGACGGGAACCCTGGGAAGTGTTTTTACATGAGTCACATTTCTTTGGACGGCATAGTTATGCAATACACATGGGAAGATGGTGGAAAAGGATTTTAGCTGTGGGTTTTACCCACAGTAGATTTTACATTTATACTCCGAAAAGCCTGATGTGAGGAATAAAATAAATGAACTGTGGTATCTTTGAGTCTCAGCTAATGCCTCGGTCTGCTGTTCTGAGTCTTCATTACTCCTTCCTGTCCCTTCCGGAGCCCTCTCTGAAAATAAACATCAGCCCTTTTGTCGCTATGGCAACAGTTTTACACTTCACTGAATGCTCAACTAGAGTGGGTGAAAACTGAAGATGACATTGATTGCAGTCGATAATGTGGTGAGGAAGTTAATTTGGGTTAGGGAAGCAAGTCCTATCTTGTTGATATGAAATCTTCACATTAATTTTGGCAGTGTTTTAAATAAGTGTATGAATCTGTTTGATAATTCCAGCTGAGTCTTTCAGCTCCATGTTGGGATTACAATCAGATTTCATGAGTGCAGTTTGGCCTTTGCCCTCGGCCTAAATTTGTGGACCGTGAGCGGAAGTGGAGGGCAATACGGCAAATCTTTACAGGCATGCTGAACATTTGTTGTTTTCTTTTTATATCACTCCTTGTCTAAATATTATTTAATGCCCTTCATCCGGATTTGCTGCTGGGATTGCAGAGGAGATTTCCACCCCTAAGCTTTCACTTCTTAATATGTGCTAGTAGTTTTCTCGCTTTTTATGTAATGGAAGTTTGTTTTCAATGCTGCTCTGGTATTTTATTGATGAAAGGCACTGACCTTTTGCAATAAGGGGAGCTGCTTTACAACTTTTAAATCTATTTTTAACTGGACTGCTCATTATTGTACATGCACCTTTTTATGAGCACACTTTATTTGAAGACATGGGTATTTGCACTTTTAAAAACTCATTTGTCAAATCAAAGATCAAATTACAACGAAGTACTGAAAGCAAAAAGGTGTTTGATAATGATGAAAAACGTTAACAGAATGGAAAATATACTTGCATACACTTTTGTTCCAAAGTTGGAGGTCAGGAAGTTTTTTAAAAGAAATAAATACTGTAATTTAGCAAGGACATATTTAAATAATCACAGGTGATAGTAAAGACATTTATAAGATTTCTTTTTGAAATGCTGTTATTTTCAGCTTTCTATTCATCAAAGAATCCTGTTAAAAATGTATCACAGTTTTCACAAGAATATTAGACAATTTTCAACATTGATAATAATGTTTCTTGAGCACCAAATCAGTGTGTTAGAATGATTTCTCTAGGATCATGTGACACTGAAGAAATTCAGTGAAAACAGTTTTGTGTAATGAAAGTGTAATAATATTTCATAATATTACTGTTTTTACTGCATTTCTCATAAAATAAATGCAGCTTTGGTGTGCATAAGAGACTTTTTTTCAAAAACAAAAAAAAAATCTACTGACTGAATCTTAAATAAAGTGATTTAAACCCATAAACTGCATGTCATCAGATCATGTCTGACTTATCTGATGGTGGTCCCTATGTATCAGTCTCTTGAATGTATTACAGTTGCAACAGCCTGTTTGGTCCCGTCCCAACGTCAGGAAGGTCAGAATGACTGTGACAGTAGACAGATGAGGCTAGTGGAAGTGGGTTAAGCCACGTCAGCATGTCATTCCACTTTACAGCATGAGCTCAGCAGATCTCTTATAGGCACCTCATTCATACCTCATTCATACCATTTTTGTAGCATCTAGGTCAGTATTTTGTCCTATTCGAATTCAAACTGAAAATTCGATCATGCATCATATTTCTGTTGGTCTCTCCTTGGATAGACGTTTAAAAAAATCATAAAGTGGGGCTTCATTTGCTTAACCACTTATTAGCTGTCTTTGCAAACAATTTGCGTGATCATTCCTGTCTCAGTCCTTGTAATGAATACAATAAGCGATTTTGCAGAAAGACTGATAAATAGAAACTGATGTTTTAAGTACATTGTGCATGTTTGCTTACCTCTCGACCTTTGGAATGTTAATCGCAGACCAGAATCATGTAGCATTTATATATTTGCTAGCTAGCAGACTGTATCCTTTCATCAAAACATCCCTGTTCCCAAGGCAACTAAAAAGAGCCGATTTAATTGTAGAGACATTTCCTTTGGCGCTCAGCTTTTATTACTGTTTTATGTGTGTGTGTGTGTGTGTGTGTGTGTGTGTGTGTGTGCATGTTTATGTGGTTTATGAGGACACAAATTTGTATAATAACATGGGTATGACATAGGTATTACAACGAGAAGGTGATTTATGAGGACATTTTCAGTGTCTCCGTAATTCAAAAGGCTTATAAATAATTCAGAATGAGTTTTTTTGAAAATCTAAAAATGCACAAAGTTTCCTGTGAGGGGTAGGTTTAGGGTTAGGGTTGGTGTAGGGCAATAGAAAATACGGTC
>NW_015539889.1:2447481-2458213 GCF_001515605.1 Sinocyclocheilus anshuiensis | reverse complement strand
TTTTTTTTTGTTTTATGTGTGTGTGTGTGTGTGTGTGTGTGTGTGTGACTAAAGGCTGTTGTGGTCTGATACCCAATCTCAGGTCTTCCAGGTTAATTAAAAATAAAAGTGTGACTACACTCACTTGATTACAAGTGAGGAAATTATTAGAACGTTAAAACGTGTTTTATTAGCAGAAATTCAATAGAAGGCCTATGTATTGACTTGGTGAGGTCTACTGCAAAAGTGACGCAGTGTCTGGGAATGTTAGACTTTATTAGACTAGATTGTATTCAATTAAAACAGTGTACACATCGATTTTTATTTACAATAATAAATAGTGTTGATCATGACGTGTGTATTTTTTATTTTTGTTTGTAGTGCAGACAGACACAGAGATGGATGAGCTACAAGACGTTCAGCTGACTGAGATCAGGCCTCTGCTGACCTACAAGGTGAGATAAACCTATCAGAAACACCCGACTGGTATGCAGACACACACACACACACACACACACACACACACACACAACTAGTTGTTGTTGTTGTTTTGTGTGTGTGTGTGTGTGTGTGTGTGTGTGTGTGTGTTTTATATACATTTTAGAATAATAGATTATGGAAATTGAGATTTGGTGATATAAATAATAAAAAATATGTATTATTTAAAGTACTGATCCAAGTAAATACATGAATAAATGCCAATATAAAATTAAATTATGGATACAAATTATTGATATATTTAATAAGCTGACCAAAATAATAATAATAGCTGGAAATCAGCTATAATGTAACTCTATTGCAGTTTTTTTTTTTTTTTTTTGCAATTTCCAATCCAATCTTCAATTTTTATCAAATCAATTGTTATAATTCTTAAATATGTCTTATAAGTCAGCTAGATATTTAGTTTAAATCAGCAGAATTTGCAGCCAGACCTTGAGCCATTGTTGATGTATATGCACATAAATGTATGAGGAGCAAGATCTAACACAATAAAAAGCCTATAGACACGGCAGAGCTCATCACTAGTTACACAGCGTAAACCATAGTGATGCTCATGCACACGTCAAGTCTCACGACTCGTGATACACATCTATGCCACGTGAAAACACTCTCACAAACGTCTCCTCATGTTCAAGGTCTCTGTTTTCCTCTATCTGAAGCAAAGTTCCTCTCTAACCCGTGTCTACCTTCACTTCATCAAACTGAATATTTCATGTGGGTGTTACTGTAGCAAGAGAAAACAAATGGAGATGGAAAAGAGGTGGATGGGGTGGAATAATAGTGAAATGGTTGTAAGATAGAGAGAAAAAGTGGAAGAACAAAATAGAAAGGACAGGAATAGAAAAAGAATGGACGGGTGGGGTTGAGGTGCAAAACAATTCTGCACAATAAAATATATTTCTGTCTTCTCCATAATTATTATTCTTCCTGCAGCCCCTGATGGCAGGAATTTGCATCACGGCATCCGAAGGGTTTATCAGTTTAAATCTTGCCATCCTTCTTTGCCACACAACATCCATTTCAGAAACTCTAAAAATAGAAATGTAAATGTCATACACCCATTAGCGTTGAGTAAGGCCGCCAGTATGATTTACTATAATTAAGTCGAGGGACAAACTTTTTATGGGTGGTTTCATCTCCCTTGGAATTAATGAATGAAATGAATGAAACAAATTGCTGTTTCTTTTGAAATACTGGTTGGAAATGTTTATTTTATTTTATATTTTATTTTATGGTTTCCCTCTGGTTTATACATCTAACAGAAAACAAATGTTGGATAGAAAAAGATAGTGTCAGCTTAATAGAAAGTATTTGTCATTTCTAATTTTATAATATTTTGAGATAATATTTAAACAATTTAAAGACAAAACTGAAATTAAAACTTAAACCATAAAAAAACATTTCCTTAAACACTTTAACTTAAATAAAATAAAACAAATTTCAGCTAGTTGCCCAGGCAACATTTCTTGCTTTAATTCAGTTTAACAGACATATATATAAATGAAACTACTAAAAATGACAAAAACACAATATTACTACAAAATTATAATTTCATTACAATTGCAGGTGGGTAATTTATTAAAAATAATGTTGGACTTTATCATGTATATGTTGTTTCAAACCCGCTGTTTATTTATTAATTTTTTTCTTGAAATAAAAAAAAGAGTTATGCAGTTCTTGCCACACAGCAGCAGTTTGTAATGACCGGCTGTCAAGCTCCATAAAACACCAAAAATGCACCATAAAAGTGTTATAAAAATTGTCCATGCACCTTATGCACAAACTCCAAGTCTTCATTTTCTGCTTTCCACTAAAAAAATTACATGACAACAAGTAAATTATGACAGAATTTACATTTTTCAGTGAACCATTGCTTTAAATCAGGGGTGTCCAAACTCGGTCCTGGAGGGCCAGTGTCCTGCAGCCAGACCTTGAGCCATTGTTGATGTATATGCACATAAATGTATGAGGAGCAAGATCTAACACAATAAAAAGCCTATAGACACGGCAGAGCTCATCACTAGTTACACAGCGTAAACCATAGTGATGCTCATGCACACGTCAAGTCTCACGACTCGTGATACACATCTATGCCACGTGAAAACACTCTCACAAACGTCTCCTCATGTTCAAGGTCTCTGTTTTCCTCTATCTGAAGCAAAGTTCCTCTCTAACCCGTGTCTACCTTCACTTCATCAAACTGAATATTTCATGTGGGTGTTACTGTAGCAAGAGAAAACAAATGGAGATGGAAAAGAGGTGGATGGGGTGGAATAATAGTGAAATGGTTGTAAGATAGAGAGAAAAAGTGGAAGAACAAAATAGAAAGGACAGGAATAGAAAAAGAATGGACGGGTGGGGTTGAGGTGCAAAACAATTCTGCACAATAAAATATATTTCTGTCTTCTCCATAATTATTATTCTTCCTGCAGCCCCTGATGGCAGGAATTTGCATCACGGCATCCGAAGGGTTTATCAGTTTAAATCTTGCCATCCTTCTTTGCCACACAACATCCATTTCAGAAACTCTAAAAATAGAAATGTAAATGTCATACACCCATTAGCGTTGAGTAAGGCCGCCAGTATGATTTACTATAATTAAGTCGAGGGACAAACTTTTTATGGGTGGTTTCATCTCCCTTGGAATTAATGAATGAAATGAATGAAACAAATTGCTGTTTCTTTTGAAATACTGGTTGGAAATGTTTATTTTATTTTATATTTTATTTTATGGTTTCCCTCTGGTTTATACATCTAACAGAAAACAAATGTTGGATAGAAAAAGATAGTGTCAGCTTAATAGAAAGTATTTGTCATTTCTAATTTTATAATATTTTGAGATAATATTTAAACAATTTAAAGACAAAACTGAAATTAAAACTTAAACCATAAAAAAACATTTCCTTAAACACTTTAACTTAAATAAAATAAAACAAATTTCAGCTAGTTGCCCAGGCAACATTTCTTGCTTTAATTCAGTTTAACAGACATATATATAAATGAAACTACTAAAAATGACAAAAACACAATATTACTACAAAATTATAATTTCATTACAATTGCAGGTGGGTAATTTATTAAAAATAATGTTGGACTTTATCATGTATATGTTGTTTCAAACCCGCTGTTTATTTATTAATTTTTTTCTTGAAATAAAAAAAAGAGTTATGCAGTTCTTGCCACACAGCAGCAGTTTGTAATGACCGGCTGTCAAGCTCCATAAAACACCAAAAATGCACCATAAAAGTGTTATAAAAATTGTCCATGCACCTTATGCACAAACTCCAAGTCTTCATTTTCTGCTTTCCACTAAAAAAATTACATGACAACAAGTAAATTATGACAGAATTTACATTTTTCAGTGAACCATTGCTTTAAATCAGGGGTGTCCAAACTCGGTCCTGGAGGGCCAGTGTCCTGCAGAGTTTAGCTCCAACTAGCCTCAACACACCTGCCTGGAAGTTTCTAGCATGCCTAATAAGACCTTAATTAACTGGTTCAGGTGTGTTTAATTGGGGTTAGAGCTAAACTCTGCAGGCCACGGCCCTCCAGGACCGAGTTTGGAGACCCCTGCTTTAAATGATTGAACTGGAGAGACTCACTGACCTCTTACTCCACCTAGTGGCTTCAATATAAAGGGCAGCAGAAGCTGGTCAGAGAATAATTGATGATATGATGATATGAAAATTTAATATTGTTAGACATTTTTATGTAAGTTAATGAGTGTAGAATAATTAAATGTCATCTCTTTCTCCTACAGAACTCTCAAAACTTCCAAGACTTTGACTGTCAGGTAAGATAAGACTTCGTTTAAGAATTTCTTTGGTGGATGAGATAAAAATGAGTTATTCTTAGATGCTCATTAGAGGTTTGTGTGTGCTAAAACAGACAAGTGGTGTGATAATGACTTTTTTTGTTTTTTTAACCTTTTAATGTAAATTTTAATATCAAACTTATTTTGGGAAAAGCATCACATTTTGATGTTGAAATAAACCTCAATTTTAGAATCTGTGATTTGATGCTACTATGTGTTCTGCCTTTTTCACTCAAGGACTCTGTATCAGCTCAGACGGCCATAAACTGATTTTGTTTAGTGGAAATCAATCCATTTAAAAGAAAATACGATGATCACGATATTGTTCTAATTTGAGAAGGTACTCTGGACTTAATGCATCTTCCTGTAAAACATATCAGGATTATCCACACTGATCATTATCCATTCTGTTGAGTAATGGATGATATGATGGTGGTTGACATCTTGAAATAATTTAGATATATACATCATTTATGAGTTCATATCTGATGTGTTTTTTTAATGTCTCTTTAGCAATGAGAAAACCATTCTTTGTGGATCACATCCTTCTCTTTCAGTGCAGGGGTCTCAGATGAGCTAAATATAGCGCCTGCAGTGAGCATGCTGAGACTCAGGCATGACATGCTCTACATTATAGTGACTTTAGTATTCCTTACTCAGCAAGCCTCTATACAGGAGCTCACACACATTAAGTGTTAGTCCAGTGATAGGCTGACACCAGGCCAGCCAATCCAATCTCACACAAGCACTGATGCTGCAGAACCTGCACCTCATGTGCGTGAGGAAGCTCTCGTTTTAGGTGTGACAGCTCTCTGCTGGTGAAAAGAGAGGAAATGCAGTCTATCTCTCTCACCATCCACCTATAATATCGTGCAAAAAGCCAGAAGATAAAAATCAAATAGTCTGTAAATGGTTTGCCAGTGCTTGTAGTTTTAAGGTGAAATTAAGTCAGATTGAATGCTTGTTATGGAAAATGCTTATGTTTCCCAATTCTGTCTTGATATGGTTTTGTCCAAAGCAGTGCATTGAACGAATTTGGAAGAAGACAAATTTACATTTAATTTTTTTTATTACCGCTACTTTTATGTCCCAAATTTTGTTTATAATTGTTAACATTTCAACTTTTTTTTTTTGTTAAAACTGCATTGCCTTCATTGTTTAGTTACTGTTACTTCGTAAATGAATACATTTGTTTAGAGCTTATAGATTTATACTTAAACTTTCAGTCTAAATCTGTAGAAAATAAATCAATCAAAACAATATATATTATTCATGGGTACCGAAGACGTCACTTCCGCTATGCTCGCCGCCATTTTTGTGTCCGATATGACAACGAACACAGCACATCTAAATGAGATTTAATAAATGATAATATATTAAAATAATAAATGACCTTTTACTACCATTTTCCACACTGAGCTTTGAACTTGATTGTATTTTTAGGACCCTATGGGTACAGAAGGTGTAACAGTTAGCCCATAATAATGTAAGATGCTGATTACTTGTAAATATAAAACTGACATCAGCTCAGAGCTCTTTTGAGTTAATTAGTGTAACAAGATAACGTTAGCTAGCTTACTACACAATCTGAATTTAATGTTAATTTAGCTAACATTAGCACAATTGATAATTAATCATTCTTTTTGGACAAAGCATTGTTTTATTTGCGAGCGTAGCCGTTCGAGGAAGGCTTTAAGACCTTGAAGAATCCTCTACCTGGACGCTCCCACTTCACAGTGCGGGACTTGCCTTTACCGTCCATGTTTTGATTTTGGCAAATTAGTTTGAGCGAATGCAAACAATGTGATTATTGATCATGACCCAAACATCCAGCAAGCCAAGAAAACATGCAATCTACCTGAGGGAAGACGTCTTTTACTTCCGCTGTATTCTTAAAGGGGTCCTATTATGCTTTTTCACTTTCTGAATTTTAGTCAGTGTGTAGTGTGCATGTACTGTAATATGGGCATAAAAAGGGCTTTAAAAAGATCTACAAAGTTACAAATCTCTAAGTCCACTGCAAAGGGAGATATTTATTTATTTTTTTTACTTTTTTCAAGAACTACAACGAACGGCTTGTTTGGACTACAGCATTGTTTTTCCGGGGTTTGTGATGTCACAAAGCGGCTATTAGAATATCATTAAAATAAATCCCGCCTACGGAAATTCAAATGGTTGGGGGGGTGGGGAGGGGCAAGGTCGTGGTTAGAACGCTTGGTTGAGTGCATCAGACAAGACGACAACGAAGAAGTGCTGCTGCAGAGTTAGCGCATCAGAGAAAACGAAGAAGAGCTGCTGTAGCATCAATAAACATAATACATATTACCGTTGCACTTATCTGTACATAATAAATGCAGCTATTTTTAAGCGGTTGTTGACATCGTATCTAAAACGTGATTTAGCCAAAAATAAAAAAACCGACAACAATAATGTTACCACTCTAATATGTCTTGCAATATCCGTGCATGCAAAGATTCTGCGCGATCCTCTTGTTCAATATTCTCGGGGTCTGAATCCATCTCAAATTGATATGGCAATATTGACGCCATCCTTACAGGATTAGTTCACTTCCGGAAAAAAAATTTTTACAGATAATTTACTCATCCCCATGTCATCCAAGATGTTCATGTCTTTCTTTCTTCAGTTATAAAGAAATTACGTTTTTTGAGGAAAACATTTGAGCAATTTTCTTCATAGAGTGGACTTCTATGGTGCCCCTGAGTTTGAACTTCCAAAATGCAGTTTAAATGCAGCTTCAAAGGGCTCTTCCTCTAAATCGAGGAAGAAGGGTCTTATCTAGAGAAACGATCTGTTATTTTCTGAAGAAATTTACAATTTATGCACATTTTAACCTCAAACGCTCGTCTTGTCTAGCTCTGCGTGAACTCTGTGTATTCCGGTTCATGACAGTTAGGGAATGTCGAACGAAATGTGTTGTGATTGGTTAGCTGTCCCAGTGCGTTGTGATTGGCGAACAGCTTAGACAGTGTTTCAGTACTGCCACACCCCTTGCCAAAGCAGTAAGTTCCGTCTGCTCCGGTATAGTTGAATTAGTTCACTTCCAGAACAAAAATTTACAGATAATTTACTCATCCCCATGTCATCCAAGATGTTCATGTCTTTCTTTCTTCAGTTATAAAGAAATTACGTTTTTTGAGGAAAACATTTGAGCAATTTTCTTCATAGAGTGGACTTCTATGGTGCCCCTGAGTTTGAACTTCCAAAATGCAGTTTAAATGCAGCTTCAAAGGGCTCTTCCTCTAAATCGAGGAAGAAGGGTCTTATCTAGAGAAACGATCTGTTATTTTCTGAAGAAATTTACAATTTATGCACATTTTAACCTCAAACGCTTCCCATCTCATTTTCTCCTCCAACTTCAAAATCGTCCTACATCGCCCAGTGTACCGACCCAGTGTTTACAAAGTGAACATGCAAAGATGATCAAACGCCCTTTTTTTACAAAAAAAGGTAAAACAGCGATGTAGGACGATTTTGAAGTTGGAGGAGATTTTTCGAGTTGGAGAGTTTTTCGACATTCCCTAACTGTCATGAACTGGAGTGCACAGAGTACACATGCGCATCGCAGTGCTAGACAAGACGAGCATTTGAGGTTAAAACGTGTATAAATTGTAAATTTCTTTAGAAAATAACTGATCGTTTTGCTAGATAAAACCCTTCTTCCTCGGCTGGGATCATTTAGAGCCCTTTGAAGCTGCATTTAAATGGCATTTTGGAAGTTCAAACTCACGGGCACCATAGAAGTCCATTATATGGAGAGAAATCCTGAAATGTTTTCCTCAAAAAACATAATTTCTTTATGACTGCAGAAAGAAAGACATGAACATCTTGGATGACAAGGGGGAGAGTAAATTATCTGTAAATTTTTGTTCTGGAAGTGAACTAATTCAACTATACCGGAGCAGACGGAACTTACTGCTTTGGCAAGGGGTGTGGCAGTACTGAAACACTGTCTAAGCTGTTCGCCAATCACAACGTACTGGGACAGCTAACCAATCACAACACATTTTGTTTTTCGGAAGGCGGGCCTTCATCAAACCCGGAACTAATCAAGCCGTTTGTGCCAGGCTGGGGAGAAAGGTATTGTAATAATGTAAATTATGTGAAAAATAATGCTTTTTCGAACCACCAAGCCTGTTCTAGTACACCCCCAAAACAAAATCAAGACTTTGTAAAAGAGCATAATAGGACCCCTTTAAACTTGGATCTCATTAATGAAGCACAAATTGAAGCAGCAAAAGTTCTCTTTAATTAAAAATATGCATTTTCATTCATTGGCTATATGGCTGCAATAACATTTTAGTTCAAATTTTTTTTAAATGCTTTACTGACTAATTTTTTTTTGTATGACATTAAAATGATTTTTAGAATAATTCTACATAAATAGGTTAAGCAAAACAAATGTGATTATTTTTGAGAACCTTTTATACACCTTTTACATATACTTACATATATTATGTGGTGCAGTACAAATATTTTAGTGTCCTTTATTCTGTCCCTTATTCTCCTATAAAGAATCACAATTGTCCCTTATTTTCCCTTACATTCCTTTTCTGATGTTGGCAACCCTAACGTTAGCTGCCAGTGGTCCCTTCTGATTGAAGCCAACCATTTATTCCACCGATCTAACTCCTTTGGGATCAAATAAAATTGTAGTTCGGGGTTTCTCTGACGACTGTTATACAGCTAACAGCACAACATATCCCGAGCATATTGTAACCTTGTTGGGAACCTTCCAGGAGTTAGGGTCTTCTTCTGGTAGTTGTGGCTGCTGTGATCATTGACTGAAACAGGTCGTGCAGCTGTGACTCTAACACAAATATGGTGGCGATATAGCACTGTGACGTCACATGAACCGTATAATATGTTAAAACTATCATAATCCAAGAAATTGTGTTTTTAAGAAGATTTTTTTGACAATTTTTTGACAATTTTTAAGAAATTATTTATTCTGTGGATTTTTATATGAATTTTCTAATTCATATAAATGTATTTTAGATTTTATTCTTATTCTTAATTTATTTTATTAATTTTGGCTCACTAGAGACAATTGAGACATTTAAAATATATGTAATTTATGTACATTTAAAAAGTATATATCAAATATATATATATATACAGTGGGTACGGAAAGTATTCAGACCCCCTTCAATTTTTCACTCTTTGTTATATTGCAGCCATTTGCTAAAATCATTTAAGACATAAACACACACACCTATATCTACTGATATCGGAGATAATCTTTTTCCTTTAGCTCTTAGCCAGTAATTAAAGGTTAAAGCTAAATAACTAAAGCATCTGTGTGAATACTGCAAGTCATCACAAGAGGTTTATCATTTTTCAGAGACAATTTCATCCTATAGAGGGCATCAGAAGCTCAGAGTAAGCAAAGTCATATGCTTGACTCCAAAACAGTGTCAGTATTTAGATACTATTCAAAATAATCTGAAATAACAACAGACCACTTCCCAGGAGAAAATATTTATTTAGAACAATATTTAATCTCTGATCCCCTGTTCTTAGTGACCTTCTATCAGTCTCAGCTATCAAATAGTGATGTAAAAATGTAGCCCAAATGTCTACAATCATATTGACCTCTCTCCCTTAGTGTGTCCGTTTTGTTTCTATTATAAATTATATGTTGCTTTTTCTTAAGTTTCTTGGTAGTTAATCTTGACAGGCCTTCAGAGGCTGTGTCTGTCCATTTTGCCCTCTGATGTGCACATGCTTGCCTGAAGGTCACTCGGGTACAGCACACTCCACAAGACTGCTCAATGAGATGGAAAGAGTGACTAACACAATCTGATTTATTACTGAAGCTGCAGGTGCATCAATAAGTAATACAACCTTTGAGTACTTTTGCTGTATGACTTTTTGTGTAAAATAGAGGGCAAGAGCAGTGTGTATTTTGTGCCATCTGTTGTGTTGTGCAGTCTCAGTTATCCAACTAATGCATTTTAGCTAACTGTCTGATACACAAATAGATTCTACATACCTTTATAACGCAGTGTTGAATTACAATCCACAAATGCTGAATTCTTTTGCCAGCTTCAGTTATTTCCCTTCCCTGACTACTACTACTCCGATTGTGTTTGTCTACGGTGGCCCCTGAGGAACAACAAAGAGGCTTATTGTATGAAAAACAATTTTTCAGCCTCATCTACTGATAAATGGAGGGAAGGCAGATCAATAACCTTTCAGAGACCAAGATCCATAAAGAGAGATCGCACAGATGATACCACACTGCACCTCTGCTGGGTCACAGACGTGCTGCATGTCATAATTCCTTAAGTGAAGGCAACCTTGCAACCTTGGTTATTTATTGCAGTGGTAGAAAATGAAAAAATGAACATTATTATAAATCCAAGGAAACTGATATTAGGTTTAGTTCTTGCTGTTACACTGATTTGATAGCTCATT
>NW_015539889.1:2443530-2446666 GCF_001515605.1 Sinocyclocheilus anshuiensis | reverse complement strand
ATGGGTCACAAGTGGAAATGCATTGCATATATATATATATATATATATATATATACAGTATATATGTATACATATACATTTAAATACATAGTGTACATGTTTGTGCACACACACACACACACACATTTGCTTAGCTATCTAAACAGGGACGTTCCTTAGATATTGTTTTTATATACAACTAGTTTGAAATACTATAACCTAACCCTAACAGAAAACTTATTTTTTACTTTATTTTTATGCTGTTTTTACAATTGAGGATGTCCCCATACAGAAGTTTTGGAAGGTTTTGACAGACTTGTCTCATTTCTGGCTGCAAACTTAAGAATATTTGTTTTGAATCTTCACACATTTATATATGTATATAATTGTTATTATTCTTATAAATATATCATTTTGATTTTATATAATATCTTGATGTCAAAAAAACATTTTACATTCCAACATTGACATCCTAATCTTGAAAATGACCGTACGCAAAGGTAAAAGAAATATTAATAAATTGTAAGGGCATTTTGTATAGTTATATGATAATCAGTCGTTGTTTTAATTGTTTACCCCCACTTGATAAAATCAAATCTGTCCTGATGCGAAACCAGTTGAGAACCACTACCATGAATAAATATAATGAATATAATCAATAATCATCAATCATTAATCAATATGTTTAGTCTAGATTAATTCATTTGCAAGGTCAAATCTCTCTGCATCTCTTCTTTTGTTGAATCTGAGAAGTGAACCAGTTGACCCCACCCAAAAACAAATAATAAAGTGCAGTGGAGAGCATCATTCCATCCTCGCCCTCTCTGTGTCTGCCCCACCCCTCTCATCCCTGCTCCTGCCACCTCCCGTCCACCTGACTCCCCCTCGTCCAATCAGAGCAGGGCTCTTTTAGCGCTGCCGTATGCATGAGCAAGCACTGCCTCCCCAGCACAAACCGCAGTCACTTCTTTTTCCTCCTCACTCTATCTGTATCTCAACCGTCTCTCCCTCTCTCTGTCTCTCTCTCTCTCTCTCTCTCTCTCTCTCTCAAAACATACCTCCTCTCTTCATTTATCTCCCTCTCTCTCCTCCTCTCTCTCCCCTCCCTCTTGGATCTCTGCCTAGCTACTGCTCTCCCTGTCCGTTCTCCTCCATCCCTCCTTCAGCCACTCTGTGTTTCTCTCGTGGATCCTCCCATCTCTTCCTGTCTCCTCTCTGAACCTGTCACTGTCTCCTGTGTGGAAACATGTCAACCGTTCTGGATGTGGAGCAGAATGCGTGCACTGGAGATGCAGTGGTGAGTGTGTGTGTGTGTGTGTGTGTGTGTGAGAGAGAGGCCGCTACAACTGACAGCCAAGACTGATTCCTGAATCCTGATTTCTGAGTATTTTAGCATTGATATTCTTGCAGAAATGTTTGCATGTGCATGCATGTCGTGGTTGATGTATGTGCCAGTATATGTGATTCTTTCCAATGAGGGATGTGTGTTTTCTTGCATTAGTCATGCAAGGCATGTGCCTCTTGGCTTGTTTACCTACCACAGATTAAACCAGTCTGAGACTAAACTGTTAGTTATAGAGATCTCTAGTTCAGGGGCTTCAAATGTACATGATGGTCACTGAAATGATAAATTGGTGCAGTCGAGGAATTGTCCGAAAAATCAATCTTTTAAATATGGCACACTTCCCGATGATCATCAAGCAGTCTAATAGGTCAAGCAAAATAAGGACATTTGGAGCACTTAAAAACACAAGCATTACTGGCAGGGTGTGGTAGTGAGTATTTACTGTGTGTGTTTCTAGTATGGATGGTGTGTATTAGGATCTGTGTGTGTGTGTGTGTGTAATAGTGATCTGGGTTAGTGCTGTGTAATAGCTCTCAGGCTTGTGGTGTGTGATTGATGCTATTAGCTAGGGAGCGGGGGTGGGGGGCAAATACTGAGACTGTTGGCTTGTATTCATTCATTCATTCAGTCACCTTGGCTTCGCCTCTGTTTCCCAAGAGAAAGCTGCTTTGATTGTCATTTCGCTTATGTTTAAACGTCTGCAACCAACGATATAGCCACATATTTAGGATACAGAGGTACTAAATGGAATTATTTAAGAATCAACCATTTAAAAACCGACATTAGTCCAATAATAATTTGAATATTGGGCGAAATGTGTCTCCTTCAATGTCAGTTGGTATAGCACTGTCTGGGTGTAGGAAACATCTTTACCCAGTTGAAAATACCAAGAATTTCACTAGTCAAACCAACATCATATTTAATCTGCATTTTTTGATTGTGACAAGTAGGCTGCAGTTTCAGTGCTCCCTAGTCCGATTTTCTCTTTTGAAGAGCACAGAGAGGAAGATGATGCAAGCGTTTGATATCAGATCATATTTTAGTGCGTTTATGGTTTGTAATGAGTAGGTTTCAGATTTTAGATCACCTTCTACAGCCGTTTGTTGACCTAGTCAGGGATCATGATATTACATCACTATTTGTCTCTTTGAATTGGTCTTCTTTTTTTGGGCTCATTCCTATTCTGCTCCTCTTTCCAGACTCTCCCACACTTTCTAGACCCACATGCAGAGTGTAAGTGTGTGTATGTGTCTGGAAGATTGAGAGTGTGTTTGGCAGAGTGAACAGGAGAGACTTTTTTTTTTAAATGTTACATTTCAGACTCTCCCACTCTTTGGCCTTGATCGTACATGTCCTCGAGAGCTGAAAATGTTATGATTAATATATCAGTAAAACAGATATTGAAAAATAAACAAATATAGAGCCAGGACTTGATCTGAATGCAAGCTTCTAAATGATTGGAGAAGTCCGGCATACGTCACCAAAGAGAAGTCTGCCCTTTTCACCATAAGATCTGGTTATGACATTTTAATTAAAAATTAAGAGATTTTTTTTTTTTTTAATGAAACATATGCTTGGATTAATCATTCACAAGATCTGTAACATGCATTTAGAAACGAGACTGGATGAATTTCCATTTCATGCCAACTTTAACATTTGAGATGCCCACAAAGCAAGTAAGGTATTATATAGGGCTGCACGATTAATCGCATGCGATATTTAACGTGCATCTTGTCAGAAAGCCGGTTCTGTAATCAGCGGTAAATCTCCATCACCTGCGTGCTTTCACATTGAGCAGCATTAACTACACAG
>NW_015539889.1:2419052-2443435 GCF_001515605.1 Sinocyclocheilus anshuiensis | reverse complement strand
CGCTGATTACAGAACCGACTTTACTGACAAGATGCGCGTTAAATATCGCATGCAATTAATCGTGCAGCCCTAGTATTATAATCAACCCAATCATATTAGCAAAGAATAGCCAGTCACAATTATGTGACTTTAATTCACATAAAGAGTTTCAAAATAGAAGCTAATTTTTCTTATCTCATCTCTGTGTCCCTCTGCTGTGACTCATTCTATTATTGATGCAGAGGAAACTGTGATGCGCACAATTCTCTCTCACACACATACACACACAAGTGCTCCCTTAAGTGTGTATATATATTCATACACACACCTATAGTCCAACCTTGTGACGTCAGTATATACATCACTGAACATGTCACTCCATCCAGGACCACCAGGACCATAGTTGGCTCCCCTCAACACAAGGCCCAAGACAACATTACCAGTCTTTCCTCTTGACAACAGTCCTATCTCCCTCAGTTAATATAGAGAGTGAATAAAACATTAAAACAATTCAATTTTATGTCAGCAGAAATTGATCTTAGACTTTCTGTCCTTGCGCCTTTTGTGTGTTATTAATATCTTAATTAGTTTTTCTTAGAGAAATCTCTTCTCTTGTAGAGGAATCTCTCTGATTTCTCAGGCATATGGCTGCTTCGTCTTGGTTTAGGCCATTTGGGTTTAAAGGACCGTATGGTGAGGAAAGGCACCGTCTCACATAGCCAGACTTGTGATTTGTGGCAGTGTGCACCTTTTCTGGAAGAGATCACATGCCTGACATGTAAAGCGACCAATCTGTAAAGATTTGTTTTTAAATTTCATTTAGGGGTGGGGTTATTTTAAATATATTATTACAAATAATAGACCGACTCACACTGTAAAAATGGCGGAAAATGTTTCGACTTTAATGAAAATTTCTGTCCATGCAAATTGTGATATACAGTTTCTAGTTTACTTGCTACTTACCTCAAAAATAAATGAATAAAATAAATAAATAAAAGCAAACTGCCAGTAACCTCGTGTGATTTCAGCGATTTAGCTTTTTACATTTTTTTGTACAATATGACTCAGACGGTTCAGCGAATGGACTGTTGAGACTCAGGGCTGCAGTCTGTTACAGTTCTGCAAAGTCATACGGTCAGGATGATGGTATTGTAACTCTCCACAGTTCTGCAGCCACTCCCTGTGATGACTCCGGAAGCATCCGGCCGCTATACACATCAGTAGCTTTGTTGATTTTATCTAAGGAAGGTATTTCTGTTTAGAGGTCATCTTGTCACATATGTTGCCATTTTAAAAGTTTGGTGTCGGTAAGACTAATGTTTTTGAAAGAAGACCCTTATGCTCACCAAGGCTGCATGTATTGAAAAAGAAAAATCTTTGAAAGTGAGATTGTAAATGATTATTCAAATTTAAAATAATTGTTTACTATTTATGTATATTTTAAAATATAATGTATTCCTGTGATGGCAAGGCTAAATTTACAGCAGCCATTACTCCAGTCTTCAGTGTCACATGATCCTTCAGAAATAATCCTAATGTGCTGATTTGGTGCTCAGGTAACATTTCTTATTTTTATCAATTAAAAAAAAAAAAACAGTTGTGCTGCTTAATATTTTTGTCGAAACTGATTTTTTTTTCTCGGTAAACTTTGATGATATTTTTAAAATAGAAATCAATTTAATGCATCCTTGCTTATTAAAAGTAGTATTTCTTTTTAAAAAAAAAACCTTTACTGAGCCCAAACTTTTGAATGGTAGTGTAGTATGTGAGTGTGTATGATTGCCTTTATATCTAATGGATAAAAAAAACGACATTATTACTGCACTAATTGAGCTCTTGGAAGGATGTATTATAGATTTTGGATTACTTCCTAAACCGATTTGGATGGTGATGAGTGAAATTAAAGTATAAAGAGTGTGTGGTTCATCCTTTCGATTTTGATGTATATTTATATTAGAGCATTAGAGCTCTGGATTTAGATCACTTACATAAAGCCAATGGATTTAATCTAAGCAATGAATATGAGTCACTGGATAAATTCATATGATCATTTCACTGATCTTCAATGGTTAATTGAATGCTGAGGGATTCTTTATATAAACCAGCCGCCCAAATCAGTGTATATTGCAATGAAAAAACATTTCTAAGGCACATACACATAATGCAATAGTACTGATGTGTCGTGTAACTGAATCGTGACTCTGTGCAGCTGCTTGGCCTTCCCTCTAGATCTTTTTATTGATCCTACAGCCATCTGCCTGAGTCTCGTCATGGGAGATATCACTTACTACACAAATACGTGCATCCTGAAAGCAGCAGCACCAACACTTCACTCACTTAGTCGCATAGTAAATCCTCAAGCATTTCCTGGCAGCTTGAGGAGGTTTTAAGGAGAGATTTTATTGTCTGTATCTGTGTATTCAAACTCTTGTTCTTTGTTCCAGGAGCATGACATTGAGACGCCCCACGGTGTGCTCCATGTGACTATGAGAGGAAGCCCTAAAGGCAACCGTCCTGTCATTCTGACCTACCATGACATCGGCCTCAACCGTATGTGAAAAAATCAAATGACAGACAAATTTTATACTTGTCATAAATCTGAGCTGGATGATGACGGTGTTTGGTTGGTTTTCAGACAAGTCCTGCTTCAACACGCTGTTTAACTTTGAGGACATGATGGAGATCACTCAGCACTTTGCCGTTGTGCACGTGGACGCCCCTGGCCAGCAGGAGGGAGCTCCTCCCTTTCCCACAGGGTGAGTAGTACATCTCCACAACCAATGAGGCAATATTGCCATTAAATATAGTCCGAAATTGCATACTCTGAGTAGGTACGTCTTTTGAATAAGTTATTACTTATTACTTATAGTATAAATGTGTGTATTATAAATGCAGTGTACTACATTCGCCATGTTGTCATTGTCATGTGACCAACCAATGTCAGTTGCGTTGCTTCACTGCCATTCACAAATCCACTCCCGTGGCCTCATGGGATAATAATCGTTGATTAGATGTGCCCAGAATCTGGTTGAAAGTATTAAGTCATCCAAGTACTTTTCACCTATAGTTTTATGAATACTGTGAATTTGGACATACTGCTCTATTCACATACTGTTTCATGCCTACTATATATATATGCAGCCATTGTCAAAATTCCCTTAAATCCTGTTTTTCTGTCTGTTGATCTCCAGGTACCAATACCCCACCATGGATGAGCTGGCAGAGATGTTACCCTCAGTCCTGACTCAGCTGAAGTGAGTAACAAAGTCAAGCTGGTCCATTAGTAATACATTACATTCTACCACATCAATCAGTGAGGTCTGTGTGTGAACCTGCGGTGTGCAGGACATCACTGTATCTGTAATACTCATCCTGGAAGAACATGGATTGAGTGAATTACAATATTTCTCTGATGAAATACTGCAGTTGTTGAAGGTGAGACAGGATGTGTGTGTGTCCGTTTGCAGGGTGAACAGCGTGATTGGCATTGGTGTGGGAGCAGGAGCGTACATCTTAACCTGCTTTGCTGTGAGTTCTCTTGACAGTTTACAGCTTTTCATTTCGCATCACTTTGATTTTATTGTCTTAAAGCCTTGTCTGTCTGTGTGTCTCTCTGTCTCTGTCTCGCTTACTCATTCTTCCTTTCTTTATTACGGGACTGAATCCCCTAAATTAGTATTCTGTGTGTGTACAGAATACTGAATTCCACCCCAAACCCATCAGCATAACCATAGCAACATTTTGGCGTCTGGTGTAAACAGGGAACATGGATGCCAACAGTTTAACCCATTTGGTATTAGCTAAGAAGAAATAATAACTACTGGAAATAAATTATTAGTAAACTCTTATCAACAGAGGTATTTTAAACTCTCTCTGGGTTGTAATGTTACAATATGCAAATTAAGTACCTCTGCATGGCTCAACAAGAAGGATTTTTTTCTGCTGTGTCATGTCTAGTTCAAATTTTACTTTTCCTGCAAAATTTTCACCGGTCCGTTTACAAAATATTTTTGAATAACATTTTTGTTACTTTATTTTAAATTAAATGTTTTCTTAAAATTTTTATTTTAATATAATAATAATTGAAATAATCACGTTTAAATTACAAAAATAACTGTTTGTCTTACATCTATAATGCAACTACCTAAAAAAATTGAACACTGCATCATTTTCCAGCAAAAGCTTAACTGTGTGTACAAGGCCTATATCAAAACAGCTATATCAAATATTTGTATATCATCCCCACCTGCCCTTTTAGAGCTGAGTCAAAATAGTGCTGCAAAACTGCATTGGCCCCAGAGGCTGTGAATGCAGGACTGTTATTATACTGCATGCACTGCAGCCTCAAGCATATGAAGCTATTGATCAAAGTCTAAATATCTCTGACACACTCATGAGCCTAATATATTCAGCATTTCTTTTTATGCAAGACAACCCATAATACATCCCTTCTCTTTTCTCATTTACTCATTGCTAAGTGCCCTGTGTCATTCCCTTTGCCTTGCTCTCTCATCCTTTATGCCTATGTGTGTGTATAGACTGATACACTGAAAGATTAATGTCAGTGACAGTCAGCAGCAGCAGTGGGTGCTGAAGGGAGACGCTTTGAGTCCAGCTGCTAAAACCTCCTCTTCTACCATGACTACATGCATTTTTAAACCACTCTCCACATGTCATCCTCATTAAAGACTAAATCCTTTGCTCTGTCTGCAGCTGAATCAGCCGTCCCTGGTGGAGGGGCTGGTTTTGATCAATGTGGACCCCTGCGCTGAGGGCTGGATAGACTGGGCTGCTTCTAAGGTCAGTAAACAATTTGAACAAACATAATATAATATAAATGTTTATATTTAATCATATGTATATTACAATATAATATGTAATTACAATTATAATGTGTGTGTGTGTGTGTATTATTATTATTATTATTATTATTTTAAAAAACACACAATTTATGATATTAACCCCACAACAATATTATTCTGATTCCCTTCTAGCTCACTGGGTGGACTAGCAATCTTGTGGACATTGTGATGGCTCATCACTTCAGCACTGTGAGTAAACCCCTTTGACTTTATATCAATCAATCCCATAATGCTTTGTGAGCTCCATGAGAGCCAGCTGGCATTTATTTCTCATTTAACACAATGTTTTTCATTTGTTATTCTGATCAATTAGGAGGAGCTGACTGACAACCAAGAACTGATTCAGACATACCGCCTGCACATTGCCCAGGACATCAACCAGGACAACCTGGCCCTCTTCTGTGGCTCATACAATGCGTGAGTGTCATTTCATTAAAAATAGTCTATATTGGTTATTAACTATGCTGACAAACCTTCTAAATTAGGTGATTGTTTTAATAGGCGTCAAGACCTTGGAATCGAGAGGCCAGTTGCCGGTCTCAATGAGAATACAGTGAAGACACTGACGTAAGAATTTTATTTTATGTCATGTCATGTCATAGTGTACTGTTTTTTTTAACGACTGCTTGTTCCTGTACAGATGCCCTTCTCTGCTGGTGGTTGGAGACACTTCCCCTGCTGTGGAGGCTGTGGTAAGTTTCCAAGTACAAGGTCAGTTTTTTTTCTTTGTTGCTCTGACCTTCACTATTATAAGTCTGTTGAATATTTTATATTACAGGTTGAATGCAACTCTAGGCTAAATCCAACAAAGACCACTTTGCTGAAGGTAAGATGACATGGATATTTTGCAAACCCCCAAGTTCAGCATTTACCTCTTTAAACTTTTTGCTCTCCTGAAATGGTACATTGTGAACTGCACATTCTTCACAGTGTTATGTGTATCTCTATTCACCATATACATTATTTTTATTCTCTCTTTCTATGTCAGATGGCTGACTGTGGCGGTCTGCCTCAGGTTGTTCAGGTTAGTCTTGTTCCATCATTATTTCTTGATATTAAAGGGGTCATATGATGCTTTTTTAAAGATCTAGGTTCATGAAACGGTCGTCCATAAAATGCATTGCTGTTCTGTTGTAAGTGATCTTAAAGATTCCTAAATGCATCTACTTTCGGAAGGCCAAATAAAGTGCTTTTGCTTTTGCCTAGAAACACACAGCGTCTCCCTGACATGGCTGCTTCAACACTAACTGCGGTTACTGAAACCACGCCTTCTTTCTTTGCATGAACATTTGGGCGCATTATGCAAATATTCCCACATAGTGACCTAGATATGTGGGGGTGTGTTAGAGCGAGCCGTTTTAGGGGGGTGTGGCAGAGTCTTAACTTTGATAAAGAATATCTCTTTGGTTTTGAGACTTTAGTCTTTGCAACTTCAGGGATCTTATCTATTCACGAACAGCTTGTAACACTCCAAAGAGAAAGGAAAACTTGAAATCGCATCATATGACCCCTTTAAACATCTTATTAAACACCTATGCCCCTACTATCATCTTCACCAACATATGCATAATGTAATAATGACCTCTAATCTCCCAACAGCCTGGAAAGCTGGCCGAAGCCTTCAAATACTTTGTACAGGGAATGGGATACAGTGAGTATTTTTATCAGTTTACCTTAACGTTTGACTTTTTTCTAACCTGTGAATTTGCCTTCAGATGTTTGTTTAATCTGCAGCGCAATCTGGGTCAGCTTTCTCTATAAACATGCAATCTGTTTATCTGCATTTCTCAGACGCTAGGCTATGCTAATTAGCAATTCAGCACAACACCATGACTAATGGACATCTTTTATTAAGACAAATCCGGCTCAGGGAGTCTGTCTTTGGTTCTTTCCTTCTTTCTTTTTTACTGCACACAACTCAGCAAGTCTTCCCATGCACTGTTTTGATTAGTTTTCCTTCCAAACTACAGACGTGCGCCACATCGCAATGCTCTCTGAATGAGCCCTCCTCACATATTTGTTGACAGGTTTTGCCGCTCCAGTAAAGCGCTCGATGTGCTGCCAGCGCTCTGTGTGAAAAGATGTCACCCTCTCTCTGACCCTGTACCTCCCCCTCCAAAGATACTTGCTGTTTCATTTCTGCACTGTTGTTTAGTCCTTGTTCCAATCAGGCAGGAATTTACGTCATGACAGGAGTCGGACCAACAGTGGCTTTTCAAGAGCATAATGCTTGTAACATTCATTCCAGGCTTTTAAATTAAGCCATTAAAGCTCTAGAGAGTTTTTAAAGGGGTCACGCCATGAGGAATCTAATTTTGCTCAGTCTTGAAATTAGAGAGATCATTGTGCTACAAAAAACATACAGTAAACTTCCAAACAGGTCCAAAAAGTGCATTTTTTTTAAGTAAATAAATTGAAGTTCATCATGACCCCCACTAGGGGGTGGCAGCCGTACATGGTGGTCCCAGACAATGTACTGGAAGTTAGAGTGAAGCTTGATAATGGTTATGAAGAACTTAATGAGGACTTCATTGTGAATCTCAAGGGAAAAATAACTAGAAATTTATATGACCTCTTTAATTAGCTTAGGTGCCAAAAATATTTATAATCATCTGAGGATATATAAGAGCATGTTTTTTGCTTCTTGACGCCCTCTGTAGGCGAAGAGCCATAAATGCAGCATGAGGCTCAGGTGGTTAAATGTCAAGGCAGAAAAGATTTGCGATTTAAGACCCTGCGGAGAGGCCATTAAAACTTAAGCTGAAAACACATGCAAGATTTACAGTGGCAATTTGCAGGGTTGAGATTGTAACTTGCAAGGTTACATATTAAAACGGACATCCCTGACCACAGTCAGTTTCTAAACAGTATCTGGCCTGTTTTCAGAAATACTGAAAGCTTTTCCATGAAATACTTGGAAAATCTGTGTTGTACAGATATCTTATTGTTCTCTCTGTGTCCCTTTAACCTTTGCAAACAGTTCCTCATGTTTTGCTCAGCCATCTGGGCACTGAATCAGGTACCCAGGAAGTGATCTAACTGATGACTGATGTATACATGCTTGCATGGTTCACTTCTGTGATTGTGTTTAGACATATTTGCATGTAGATATTTGCCATGGTAATATTTAGTGCTTCGACCGATATGGGTTTTTCGATGGCCTATGCAGATATCTAGAAAGCAGGGTGGTGAATAGTCGATACACAGTTTTATTTTTATCAAAAATGTGTTATGTTTAAACCATTTCAATAAAACTGGTTAAAATCATAAAATGTCTATTTTCCATTTTAAAAAGCTGTTGTTAGGTTTTTAAACTATATAGTGATTCAGTACCACTGTTACAGATGCCAAAAATTATGTGGCCTGGTCAACATATCGGTCTGTCACTACAATTACTAAAGTTTTGTAAGATTTTGTAAGCTGTGTAGACCCTGTTTTATTTATTTATTCATTTTTATTTTATTTTTTTAAGTTTTAATTTTTAACTTACAGTATTCTTCATCTTTATTATTTATTTATATATTTTGGTATCTTTCCCACTATGGTATGTGATGTTTTTAGTGTTGGTTGTATGTGGATTTATTTTATTATTATTATTATATAAAAAATTTTAATTGATTAAATTTTTTATTTAATGTATTCTTTATTTTCCAAAAGGTATGTGTTGTTGTTTTTTAGTTTAGATTGTGTGTGTCTTTACTCTGCGTTTGCTAGGTCTACATTTTGTCAGAAATGCTTCTGTGTACACATTTATACTCTGTGTAGGCAGACGCGAGATGAGCTTGTGATTATCTATTATTACATTCTCGGTTTGGTTTCCTCTTGCATGATGCTTGTTCTTTCATTCTGCTTGCAATCCCCGATTATACTGAAGACTGAGGTAATCACATTCTCATATCTCTCTCTCATCTCACAGTACCAGCGGCTGGCATGACCCGTCTGTCTCGATCCCGATCCTCCTCGTCCAGCATCACTTCCACGGATGGCTCACGCAACCGCAACATGAACAGCCCTCTGGACGGACCCAACTCTGGAGTCCTGGACAACCAGGGCAGGCCACAAACTATGGAGGTCTCCTGCTAAAGCCTGGGGCTCAGAATCTGCTGTCTGCTGTCCTTTCACCCATCACCTCCTGTTATTTGTGTCCTAGATTCCCATGTGTTTCTAAACCCTTTAATAGTGAGGCAGAGGAGGCTTGAATGAAATGTATGAAATACTGAAGGTATGCATATTAAATATTTACATGTTAATAATATACGCTAGCCAAATTTGAATCATAAAAGCAGATAAAATTAAATACTAATATATATTTACACATGAAGGGTCTTCCACCAGGCTTTCATTTTAATTTACATTTTTTTATATTTGTTAGCATTACATTCCACCTCATTTTTGATTGTTAGAGTGAAAAGGTTCCCTTTTTTAAACCACTCTCACTTAAAAACACATGCATTAAAGTTTTTGTTTGATGGTGTGACCTGTGACCTTTCTTGTGCTCTTTTCTTGCTACACTGTGTGATATTGTTTAATTTGTCATCCCGGTTTAACTGTGTTACAAATGTCTGTTGTGTTCTGTCATTGAATCCACTTTCCTGTTCATCCTATGAATGTAAAAGTACTGACTTTTGTTGCATTTAAATGAAAAACTCTAATAGGTTATACTAAAAGCTGTCAGCTATTACTTTGTATGACTTATCAGACAAAAGAAGTGGAATACCATTCTTCATTTTCATTTAAAAAAAAATTTGTATAGTTACATTAGGACAACACTTTTAAATATGCAAAGCCAACGTAGCAACGTAGACTTAGTATGACATAAAATCATGTTTTTCTTTTGTACATTTACTCCCTAACCATTTTTAACATAATTATTTTTAATCAAAACATAAATTGATGTACACATGGAATGACAGCTTTCATAGACATTAATATGAGTATGAAATAGTGTCTGACAAAGTCACTGTCCACTGATTCTCAATTACTAAATAAAGTTAGGTCATGGAAAATAAAACGTTTCTGGCTTATTTTTAATAAGTACTAAACGTTTATAACTTTTACTTTTGCTTTCAAAATAGTAATATTTTCAGAATCACTCAAAAAAACTTCTCAACGGTATAGGAGATGGAAGATCATCAAGTCGCAAAGTTTCCGACCACAAATGTACTTTTCTGTACTCGCATCGAGCAACCCTTTTCCTCAGGTTGTGGTTAGACTATTTTAACAACCTCTTAAAATAATAAAAGGTGCATATTACAGTGCCAAGAAAATGTTAGAAGCTCAAATTTATCACCAACACACAAAGTTGTCTTTATGATTGATATGGCATATGCTTAACTTTCACATATATGTGCAATCTACATATCTATATCCATTGCATGAAATTTACTGTAACTGAAGGAACTGCATCTTGCACACTTATTTATAACTTCTATTACACAGTTTATTGCTGACTATAGAAAGAGTACGGATTTGTATAGTCTATTAGCACAGGCAATTTCATGTGCATATTGGTTTGTTCACCACAACTCCTACTCAAGAGAACACAGTTCAATTCACACGCACAAGAGGATGAAGGTCGCATTAACATCGTTGTGCACTCATCTAGTGATGGGATCTCTATAGTGGATGCTCTTTTATATGGCCCACTGCATATCGTTGGCAAAGAAAATCTACTTATAATTTCAGCATATTCGCACACAGTTGAAACAGAGTACAGTAAGTATTTTTATGTAGCTATGGTCTGGTTCAATGTTTAGCAGATACCTATTTTCTTCTATTAAATTTTCTTCATATTTTCATTTTACTTTTATTTTGATTTTATTTAAAATGTATTGTATTTTTAATTCTTCATGTTTATTATTTAAATTATTTGTTTTTCTGATATGGTGTGTGCAGTTTTTTTTATTATTGCTCGGATATGTGGCTTTGTTTTTTTTTTATTATTATTTTTTTGTTATTTATTGTATTCTTTATTATGATTATTATTTGTTTGTTTGTTTTGTAGTATATTTTCCAGAAGGTATGTGTTGTTTTTTAGTTAAGCTTGTATGTAAAAGGTAAAGAAGCTTATACACACTTTAAAGTACAGTGTTGTTTCTTCGGTTGTGTTTTCAAGTGGGCTTCGGTGCATAAATCTATCAGACATGGTCATAAAATAAACATGGGCTGTCTAACAAGCAGACTCTGGCATCGATCTGCTGCTTACAGACTGGAGGACCCCGTCGTGATGTCTGATGAAGGTATGGGCATGATTATGCTATTAAACTTCCATATATGAACACTTTTACTCAATTAGATGTTACTGTGTATTTTTTAAATTTATCATTAGGCCTAATGTTGTTCGACGACAAATGAATAACACATTCAAATCTAGTTTGTGTATAAATTTCCCTCAGCTGTGTCTGTTTTACTTTAGCATCAGGAAATCACATGCACATGGCGGTAGCCTTGTGTAACTTTCCACCCCAAAGGTCTGATGAGCACACTATATTTTTAGGAGACAGCCTGAACATTATATCAGAGTAAGTAAAAAAAAATTCTAGACATACAAGTATGTAAGTATTTGCTGAAGTGAATGCAGGGTTTGTAATGTGTTCGTTTCTGTTACAGAGATAATGGCATGTTGACGGTTCGTTCTTCAAGTGGCACAGAGTTTTTCATTCCTCACACCTACGTTTCCAAAGTGCATAATCGGTCAGTCATGTTCAAACATATATTTATTTATTAACGTTACAAAAGGAAATAAGTGAATGCTAAAGGCATTTTTTGCTCTTGGGCGACCTGGGTTTTAGTCCGGCCTGCATCCTCTCACAATAAAAATGGTGAAAAAAGAAAAACATAAGCAGGGAGAGTGTGTTATGTTGTCATCATCATAATTAAGGAGTAAATTAATCATATCATACAATGTGATCACTTCTGATTAAGAGATTTAGGAAATTGTGTAATTGTGTCCTTTAATAACTTTGCAATAAAGGTGGCTGTTTGAAAGGATCACAAGGAGAAATGCAGAACAACTTCTTATGCTGCCTCCAAACTACTCTGGATGTTTTCTAATTCGGGAAAGCCAGTCATTCCCTGGTTAGTCCCCGCTCCAAAAGTAATTTATTGATTGCCCTCTTTTGTATTAAAAAATATGTCTATTTCTAAAAGCAACTGTATGTTTTTTTTTTACCTAGAAATATCGGTTTCAAACTCATTGTGATGGTATACTGACTTCTGATAGACCAAATGCACGTGTACAGACATCCACTGTATTTACCACAGTGAATTCCACTCACTTAACTGTAGGGGGGTCCAAATTATACAAATTATTTACAGTTGCTTTAAACGCATTGCCTTTGGTTGTAGGTTCCTACTCACTTTCAATGCGACAAGATGGAGGCCATGTGCACAATGTAAAGCACTACAGAATCCATCAGCTCCACAATGGCTGGTACTACGTCCACCACAGCCACTACTTCTCCACTCTCACCCAGCTGGTGGACTATTACTCACGTAAGCTCAATGGCAAGGGTGCTTTAAACTCAATATTAGTCCTATTACACCGTTAAAAGACAGTCTGTTGCATTTTAATGAGGATAAAAACAGCATTTGAATGTTAGAATAAATCAGAGACAACAAATATTCAATTTTGTTGATTTACAGGGTCTTCTAATGGTACGTACTGTCAGCTGACTGAACCTTGCTTACTTCATGACTCCAACACAGCTGTAGCAATCCAGAGGTCCAGCCTTAACTGGAGAGATTTGTCCAGGTAGGTTCAGTTTTTATTTGGATCACACTTTCTAGTCTTTTACTATAATTTAGTAGAATGCTTGTATTAGTTGTTCTGTATTACCATAGAAATAACTTTTATGTTTATCATCAGGTCGATGGTTCAAAGGCAGCTAAAGGGAACTAACCAGGAGAGTCTGGTCAGTGAAGGATTACGAGAGACTATGAAAGCATATTTTTATGTCACAGAGTCGTCAGACTGTGAGGACTGAGTGACATCCAACACAGAACAGACATGTGAGACTGATGAAGTTAAGTTAAAGATGTTTTGGGTATTTGGTGGGCATTCTGACCACAATTCATTCCTAGTGTCAAGCATGATTCATGATGTTTTGTTAATTATTTAATGATTTTTTTTTTTTTGTATGTTTTAATCAAGATTTTTTTATGTAATAGTTGTTTTGTATCATAGTGGACAGGATGCATTACCTTAGGAAACTACAGAGTAAATTGCTCAGTTTTTTATAATTATATAATCCCTTTAAATATGTAACAAATAAGGTAGCTGACTCTGTATTATGACTTATACTTTTATTTTTAAAAGTATAAGTATAATTTTATTATATAGTCATTTATTTTAAATACCCTGTATTCAAAGTAAAATACAACTGTTTTTAGTCCCTTCAAACTGAAAAATATTTTGTCACATGCTAATTCACTGGCCTCTTTCTTTTTTAAACGGGCAACATTTAACATTAAGTTTTAACTTTAAGTTTGAAAATATGCCGTCATGTTGTTGAAATGCTGTAATGATTATTTAGAAGGCAGGTCAATACATGTTGAAAGTATAAAAAAAAATAGAAGTTCAAACTTACTATAAAGAAAATTTACTGTACTATTTTTATTTTATATAAAACAAATATGTTACAAAATATGTAAATCGTGGGCGGAGCCTATCTGGTGGCAGAAAATGCCAGTTTTAACCTATACAGTCTATGGTTTTAACGTAGCAGTATATGCAAACCATGGAATAAAAGAATAAAAAAGGTAATTTTGAGTTTATATTTCAAAATTCAGACTTTTTTTCTTGCAATTCCGAGATTATATCTCACAATTCTGGTAAGAAAAATCAACTAGTTATTCTTTCTTTTTCCCTCAACTCAGAATCACGAGTTTATAATCCCACACTTCTGTTTTTTTTTCCTCAGAATTGACAAACTCGCACTTCTTGAGTTGTATCAAGTTATAAAGTCCGAACTAGGAGATATAAATTTGCATTTGCAAGAAAAAAAAAGTCAGAATTGTGAGATAAAATAGGTAAATGTTATGTAAAATGGTATAGGTTTAAATAGTATTTCATGCTTTAACTCTAGGGCTAATACAATATGCCCCCTATGTGAATATTATATAGACCTATTGTTTAAATCAAATTTATGCTTGAAAAGTAGGGTAACGTTAATCATAGCAGGTTTCATCCATATTTTGTCCGTTTAAACGTCTGCGTTTAGCTTCAAATGGCGTCTTTGACGACAGTATTATATAAAAATTATTTGCATTCTGATTCTGACATCCAAAGGCACAACAATACATTTTTTTCTCTTATCCCATGGATTTTACCCGTTTCCCTCCACTTGTTACCAGTGTTTTTCTGCCACCACAATGCGCGCGATTTATCATTGTCATTTAATGAATTTGAGCTCACAGTGCGTGGTGCCCTCTAATGGCCAGTTTAAGCATCGTCCACACGAGGGCGCTCAACACACACGAGTGAGCATCCAAGGCAGAGCGACTTTAACTTCCTGTTTGGAGCAGTTCAGGAAGACGAAGTAATGGCGACGCTCCTGGGGCCCGAGTCCCCTTGGATGGGAGGAAAGAAATGGAGTCGAAACAGGAATATTGTCACAAGAATACGCACGTGTACAGACATCCACTGTATTTACCACAGTGAATTCCACTCACTTAACTGTAGGGGGGTCCAAATTATACAAATTATTTACAGTTGCTTTAAACGCATTGCCTTTGGTTGTAGGTTCCTACTCACTTTCAATGCGACAAGATGGAGGCCATGTGCACAATGTAAAGCACTACAGAATCCATCAGCTCCACAATGGCTGGTACTACGTCCACCACAGCCACTACTTCTCCACTCTCACCCAGCTGGTGGACTATTACTCACGTAAGCTCAATGGCAAGGGTGCTTTAAACTCAATATTAGTCCTATTACACCGTTAAAAGACAGTCTGTTGCATTTTAATGAGGATAAAAACAGCATTTGAATGTTAGAATAAATCAGAGACAACAAATATTCAATTTTGTTGATTTACAGGGTCTTCTAATGGTACGTACTGTCAGCTGACTGAACCTTGCTTACTTCATGACTCCAACACAGCTGTAGCAATCCAGAGGTCCAGCCTTAACTGGAGAGATTTGTCCAGGTAGGTTCAGTTTTTATTTGGATCACACTTTCTAGTCTTTTACTATAATTTAGTAGAATGCTTGTATTAGTTGTTCTGTATTACCATAGAAATAACTTTTATGTTTATCATCAGGTCGATGGTTCAAAGGCAGCTAAAGGGAACTAACCAGGAGAGTCTGGTCAGTGAAGGATTACGAGAGACTATGAAAGCATATTTTTATGTCACAGAGTCGTCAGACTGTGAGGACTGAGTGACATCCAACACAGAACAGACATGTGAGACTGATGAAGTTAAGTTAAAGATGTTTTGGGTATTTGGTGGGCATTCTGACCACAATTCATTCCTAGTGTCAAGCATGATTCATGATGTTTTGTTAATTATTTAATGATTTTTTTTTTTTTGTATGTTTTAATCAAGATTTTTTTATGTAATAGTTGTTTTGTATCATAGTGGACAGGATGCATTACCTTAGGAAACTACAGAGTAAATTGCTCAGTTTTTTATAATTATATAATCCCTTTAA
Organism: Sinocyclocheilus anshuiensis; assembly: GCF_001515605.1. Lineage (NCBI taxonomy): Eukaryota > Metazoa > Chordata > Actinopteri > Cypriniformes > Cyprinidae > Sinocyclocheilus > Sinocyclocheilus anshuiensis. The sequence goes on along the minus strand of NW_015539889.1, from coordinate 2,427,941 downwards.
ATATGTAACAAATAAGGTAGCTGACTCTGTATTATGACTTATACTTTTATTTTTAAAAGTATAAGTATAATTTTATTATATAGTCATTTATTTTAAATACCCTGTATTCAAAGTAAAATACAACTGTTTTTAGTCCCTTCAAACTGAAAAATATTTTGTCACATGCTAATTCACTGGCCTCTTTCTTTTTTAAACGGGCAACATTTAACATTAAGTTTTAACTTTAAGTTTGAAAATATGCCGTCATGTTGTTGAAATGCTGTAATGATTATTTAGAAGGCAGGTCAATACATGTTGAAAGTATAAAAAAAAATAGAAGTTCAAACTTACTATAAAGAAAATTTACTGTACTATTTTTATTTTATATAAAACAAATATGTTACAAAATATGTAAATCGTGGGCGGAGCCTATCTGGTGGCAGAAAATGCCAGTTTTAACCTATACAGTCTATGGTTTTAACGTAGCAGTATATGCAAACCATGGAATAAAAGAATAAAAAAGGTAATTTTGAGTTTATATTTCAAAATTCAGACTTTTTTTCTTGCAATTCCGAGATTATATCTCACAATTCTGGTAAGAAAAATCAACTAGTTATTCTTTCTTTTTCCCTCAACTCAGAATCACGAGTTTATAATCCCACACTTCTGTTTTTTTTTCCTCAGAATTGACAAACTCGCACTTCTTGAGTTGTATCAAGTTATAAAGTCCGAACTAGGAGATATAAATTTGCATTTGCAAGAAAAAAAAAGTCAGAATTGTGAGATAAAATAGGTAAATGTTATGTAAAATGGTATAGGTTTAAATAGTATTTCATGCTTTAACTCTAGGGCTAATACAATATGCCCCCTATGTGAATATTATATAGACCTATTGTTTAAATCAAATTTATGCTTGAAAAGTAGGGTAACGTTAATCATAGCAGGTTTCATCCATATTTTGTCCGTTTAAACGTCTGCGTTTAGCTTCAAATGGCGTCTTTGACGACAGTATTATATAAAAATTATTTGCATTCTGATTCTGACATCCAAAGGCACAACAATACATTTTTTTCTCTTATCCCATGGATTTTACCCGTTTCCCTCCACTTGTTACCAGTGTTTTTCTGCCACCACAATGCGCGCGATTTATCATTGTCATTTAATGAATTTGAGCTCACAGTGCGTGGTGCCCTCTAATGGCCAGTTTAAGCATCGTCCACACGAGGGCGCTCAACACACACGAGTGAGCATCCAAGGCAGAGCGACTTTAACTTCCTGTTTGGAGCAGTTCAGGAAGACGAAGTAATGGCGACGCTCCTGGGGCCCGAGTCCCCTTGGATGGGAGGAAAGAAATGGAGTCGAAACAGGAATATTGTCACCAGAATACGGCAGAGTCAGATCGCGGGCCGAGGCTTCAGCAGAGGGACGCAGGTAAACGGGAGAGTTTGTGCTGCTGACAGAAAAGCCGCTGTCAGGGATCCGCGTTTATGCTCCGAACCGTCGATCAGCCTGCTTTAATTTAACAAAACAAAATAAATCGGACGAGTGTGAAGCTTAACTTTGATCTGGAAGTAGTTTAAACCTTTGATACATGTGAAGTCAAATGCTAAATATAGCTTAAAAATAAACCACACCACTCAAACGGCGAATGTCAACTGACCTAACTTATTAGGTTGTTCTTGGCTTTGACTGTCCGATAATAATTTGGGTTAAACGAGGCTTTAAATAGTCCAAATACAATCCAATTAAAGGCTCCGACATATGGAATAATATTATTATGAATGAGTAATATAATTACTTATACTCACACACAGATCAATCTGTAAACATGTCATGTTTATAATCGATCAGCTGCTTCAAGTAAACAGGCTGTCGCTCACAGACTAGTAAGCTGCCTACCAAGACAGCATTTTTGACCATTATAGGCGCTTTTGAGCGTCATGTAGCCTAAAAATGCTGCCAAGGTAGTCAGCATGATAGAGTTTGACAGCCACAGATTGTCATTTTCTGTAGTGTACATTTGTGACATTAAACTTAGACGCCAGATCGTGTTTTTATAGAATTTCTCAACAATTTTTGGTCCATCACCAGCCTAATCTGCAAATTGCACTCATTTGGTTTGGGGTTATTGGACCAAGCAGTGATGTTCTGCTGGCTCAGGCCTCGAGTTTAAAGTGCTTGAATTATGTAAGATGTCCCATAGAGTTGGACATGATCTGAACCTGGGAACTTCACTCAGTTTAAACCACACAAGTTTCACTTTCTCTACATACACAGAGTTTGGCACGGTTTACTTAAGACGTTAGGACCTATAAGAATAATCTTTGCTGTCTAATGTTTCTAGACAGGTGACAGATTGGTGGATGTTTCCAAATAGCCTAGAAACAGAGCCTAATAGAGATACAGTCTGTTACTCATGCAGAAAGTGTATCCTAAACCAGACTGTTCTTGTGTTGTTGTACATTTATTTTTAAATTAGCCTATTACTAGTTCCTCTGAGTACCTCTTCATGTATTTTGAATAAATGAAAAGGTAGAGGACCTAGTTTAAAAGTAGCTTGACACTTTATAAGCAATGTGTGTAATATATTACAAAATGTCTAATGGCAAGCACCATGGGAGGAAGCTGAGAATAGCCTACCTATAATAAATACTGATAAAATGAACATTCAATTCTTAATTAACTAAATGAATAGGTAGCCTTTGTGTAGAGCACTTTGGAGTCATATGAACTTGTAAAGCTTTCACAAAATTAAATGCAAAAGATAGCTTTTTAGATGTCTTTTGCATTTGATTAAAAGTGCTGTGTGTGTGTGTGTGTGTGTGTGTGTGTGTGTAAAGGGTACTTTGCAGCATCCAAAGTAATACACATGTAAATTAATTGTCATAGCATTTCATTATTGCCATTAGTTGTCAAACATGCAAATGGATTTTATTACTGGTTAGCAAGGCGTATTTAAAAAAAAAAATGCTATTAATAACCAATTTTAGTTTTAATATGATATATTATATTTTAGTTTAAATATAGCAATCATGTTAATTTACACATGTAATTGTGTCATGGTATTTTTGTATGTGTATATATATGTGTGTGTGTGTGTGTGTGTGTGTGTGTGTGTGTGTAAAGGGTACTTTGCAGCATCCAAAGTAATACACATGTAAATTAATTGTCATAGCATTTCATTATTGCCATTAGTTGTCAAACATGCAAATGGATTTTATTACTGGTTAGCAAGGCGTATTTAAAAAAAAAAATGCTATTAATAACCAATTTTAGTTTTAATATGATATATTATATTTTAGTTTAAATATAGCAATCATGTTAATTTACACATGTAATTGTGTCATGGTATTTTTGTATGTGTATATATATGTGTGTGTGTGTGTGTGTGTGTGTGTGTGTAATTGAATGTCATTTAGTATAATTATATGTGTGTGTGTAACATAAATATCTTTACTGTCACTTTTGTGTGTATGTGTGTGTGTATATAGAAATAAGGGTAACACTTTAGAATTGGGAACACTTATTCACTATTAACTATGACTTTTCCCTCAATAAATTCCTAATTTGCTGCTTATTAATAGTTAGTAAGGTAGTTGTTAAGTTTAGGTATTGGGTAGGATTAGGGATGTAGAATAAGGTCATGTAGAATAAGGCATCAATATGTGCTTAATTAGTACTAATAAATGGCTTAATATTCTAGTAATATGCATGCTAATAAGCAACTAGTTAAGAGACCCTAAAATAAAGTGTTACCGAAATAAGATATGTGTCATGACTGTGATGCAGAATTTTATATAGCATTTCAGAACAAAAGTCTAGCAATGTTCTTTTGCTGACTTGTAAGAACTGATATTTCTTTAAGGAAATGCAAATTTAGTTGGTGTTTATTCTTTGTTTCCAGCTCCCAGAAGCTCTTCTTCAGGAGAGAGATAAGAGGGCTAAATGGCATGGGATTCCAATCTTGCTCCAAGAGCTGTATGAGAGCAGCCAGCTAAACAGTGACTACACCCGCACACACACTGTCCTGAAGGTGAAATCTTTGTCTATTCTCTTCTCTCGGTGTGGTATATTTATTTACATCTTACAAATAGTTTTAAAGCCACTATATAGTCTTATTTCATTATATACTTACTGTGGTGTTCTGATACAGGAACTGTCATCCCTGCTGTCTATGGAGGCCATGTCTTTTGTGACAGAGGACAGAAAAACGGCACAGGAGTCCACCTTTCCAAACACATACACCTTTGACCTGTTTGGAGGTGTAGATGTGAGTGTATTGTATACTTCCTAAATGTCCTTTTTTAAAACAACAATTCAACTTCTGTTTATACATTGGCAAACTCACAGAATCTGTAGGTGCAGAATTCCAAAGAAAGCTCCAAAGAATTGGAACAGCTGTTGTTCACAAAGTTTACACCCACCCCCTTCATGCATGTTTTTTTTAACTGTATATAAACATTATAATTTGATTGTGCTTTATCTATTAGTCCGAGGATAGTGTCTATTTGACTGTATTCTGAAGATGTTTCACCTTAATCAGTCCATCTGGGCTTGAACGTGGGGCAGGAAACGGGGGGGAAAATGTTTTTACAGTAAATAAAATGAACTTTTCTTTATCCAGTGATCATATAATTGGCAGATTCATTTATTTATCAACATAGATGTTAGTTCCAGCCATAGATGAGTTCAGAATGATGACTGATTGTTTGTCTTAGCTGCTGGTGGAGCTTCTGATGAGACCCACTCTGACTACGCTACAAAAACCCAAGAGTAAGTTGACTAAAAGATTTTTTTGAGATTTTATGAAAAATTATATAATAATTATTTATTTCTGAATAAGTAATAATTATATTATTTTATCTGCACCTATTTTAGAATCCATTGATATGTTTTATGTCTGTCACCAACAAATGTAAAAATCAATCTTTCTTAAAAATGTAATTTTTAAACATGTAGTGAACGATGACTTGATGAAGGACTGCCTTAGCGTGCTGTACAATTGCTGCATATGTGTATGTATTCCGCCTTCTTTCTCATTTATGCATTGAACACAAGAGTGACTAATATGCACATGATGTTTTCAATAAGTGCACTTGTTTTTCTGCAGACGGAAGGAGTCACAAAAAGCTTGGCATCGAGGGATGATTTTGTGTTATTTCTCTTCACACTGATGACAAATAAGAAGACCTTTTTGCAAACAGCTACATTAATTGAGGATATTCTTGGAGTCAAAAAGGTCAGTGCTAATGTTATACGGCTGCAACTACAACCTTAATTTCCTTAATTACATTGTATAATAAAGTTGTTAATACATTTTAATGACCCTGGATTTATCATCTTGACACTATGGGCAGGCTTAAAATCCATTTAAATAATTACGGATATTTGTCTTGCCTACAAAAAAAACCCCACCTAATAATTAATGGCGATAATCATGTTGGATATGTAAACACTAATATCTGACGGTGTTTAATGATGGTTCATAACAGGAAATGATTCAGCTGGAGTGGATCCCGAACCTGTCAGGACTGGTTCAGAGCTTTGACCAGCAGCAGCTCGCCAACTTCTGTCGTATCCTCTCCGTCACCATCTCTGAGCCTGATGTGGGGAACGATGACAAACACACACTCCTGGCTAAAAACGCACAGCAGAAACGTAATACCAGCCCCTCACGTGCCGAGGTCAACCAGGGTAGGTCGGACTATGAACTGTGACTTCACTTAGAGCTGATGCCACAAAGAGCGGTAAAGTGGTGACACAGGATTTGTGAAGAATAAGGTCATTGCTAAAAGGAAATGACAGCTTTTTCCATTCAGTACACTGCTTCTTTCCAGTGTGTATTTTGAGTATTTCTGGCAGGGATTTATGTAAGTGGTGAGGGTTAATAGGGCACGAATAATGAAAACATAATGTAATATTTTCCAGTCACACTCCTGAACATCCCCGGTTTCATTGAGCGTCTCTGTAAGTTGGCCACACGGAAGGTGTCCGAGGCAACTGGAACATCAAACTTTCTGCAGGAACTGGAGGAATGGTACACTTGGCTCGACAACACTCTAGTGCTGGATGCGCTCATGCAGATAGCAACTGATGAAGCCGAGCACAGTAGCACAGGTAGAACTGCTGCATTACTCTGGAAATGAATGTGACACAAAGTCAAGTGTGTATTAGCATCAACAATAGAAATAAATATTTAATGAGAAATTAAATGTTAGTTTAATGATTGGTTATGATTATGCAGTATATAACATTTCTTTCCATTTTAAAATTCTACCAAACATTTTGGCTTTTTTTTCCCTGAAGAGATGATTATTTTGCCATAAATAAGATTTTTAAATGTTTTTGAAAGAAGTCTCCTACAAAAGCTCTATTTATTTGATCAAAAATACAGTGAAAGCAGTAATATTGTGAAATATTAAAGTAAAAATTGTATTTATTCCTGTGATGGCAAAGCTGATTTTTCAGCAGCCATTACTCCAGTCTTCAGTGTCACATGATCCTTCAGAAATCATTCTGTGCTGATTTAGTGCCCAAAAAAACATTTATTATTATTATCATCAAGGTTGAAACCAGTTGTGCTGCTTAATATTTTTTTCTGGAAACCGTGATACATTTTTCAGGATTCTTTGTTTAATAGCAAGTTCAAAAGAATGGCATTTATTTGACACAGAAATCTTTCGCAACATTATAAATGTCTTAACGGTCACTGTTGATCAATTTAATGCGGCCTTGCTAAATAAAATGAATTTCTTTCTAAAACAAAAAGAATGTATTGTTATTTTTTCTTCACAGAATCATCTGATGAGAGTACATTGGCCACCATCCCTCTGAGGCATCGTTTGCCGCAGTCCATGAAGATGGTCCATGAGATCATGTATAAGGTAGAAGTGCTTTACGTGCTTTGTGTCCTTCTCATGGGCCGACAGCGGAACCAGGTAAGAGCCGTTCATGTCAGTCAAGGATCTACTTAGAGCTGATTAATATTGTAATTCCCATCCTTGTTTATCATAATATGTTAGGTACATAAAATGTTGGCAGAGTTTCGTTTGATTCCTGGACTCAATAACCTTTTTGAGAAGCTCATCTGGAGGAAATACACCGCCTCTAATCACGTGGTTCATGGACAGCATGAAAACTGTGATTGCAGCCCGGTGAGCTTCGAGATAATATATTCACTCATTCACTGTTTTCTATTTCCCATAATTCTCATTGATCATGTAATGCTATTGTTTATTGTACAGGAAATCTCATTTAAAATCCAGTTCTTGAGGCTTCTGCAGAGCTTTAGTGACCACCATGAGTAAGTTAGATTGTGAGCTTTCAGTGCCATGCCACATACCTGTGGGTTGACAGAAAAACCCTTTCATTTATTTTTAAAAAAAATTTTCTCAGGAATAAGTACCTACTTTTGAACGCTCAGGAGCTGAATGAGTTGAGTGCCATCTCCCTAAAGGCAAACATCCCTGAGGTGGAGGCTCTAGTAAACACCGACAGGTATTAGTCAGAAGGAAGTGATCATTTGCATGCTAATATACATCATTTCTTTACAGCAGACAAATATTAGAATCTATCTTGTCTGTGTCTTTTAGGAGTTTAGTGTGTGATGGTAAAAAAGGGCTTCTCACGCGGCTCCTCACTGTTATGAAAAGAGAACCGCCAGACTCTTCCTTCAGGTGAGACACTGGGTTCTTCATGATTTGGTTAAATGTGTTTTGAAATGCCACATAAGTCATGGTGACATATGTTCTCTCTAAAGGTTCTGGCAGGCCAGAGCTGTTGAGAGCTTCCTCAGAGGGGCCACTTCATATGCAGACCAGATGTTTCTGCTGAAGAGAGGCTTGCTGGAGGTAAAACCGTTAATACATGCTTGTGTGTTATTGGTCAAAATGTCTTTACTTGAGTAGTGGAATCCTCCATCCTTATAGAATTTCTGCATAGTCTAATTTTGTCTTTGATTTGTAGCACATCCTCTTCTGCATCATCGACAGCGGCTGCAAGTCCAGAGATGTTCTGCAAAGCTACTTTGACTTGCTTGGGGAGCTTATGAAGTTCAACACCGATGCCTTCAAGAGATTTAACAAATACGTCAACACAGAGGAAAAGGTACCGGCAACAACAAAAAGAGGGTCACATACACAATTCTGATTTATTTTAGAGGCTGTAGTAGAGAAATAAAAGCTGTTGTTAAAAAACCTGTGCTTGACTTTGGTTAAGCAATGTGTCTCCTTCAGTTCCAGGTGTTCCTCACCCAGATCAACAGCTCTCTGGTGGACTCCAACATGCTTGTGCGATGCATCGTTCTCTCTCTAGATCGATTTGAGAGCCAGACAGAGGATGTGAAAGGTAAATTCAGCTATTATGCTCTTGGATTGCTAGCGATATTGCTGAAAAAAAAACACATTACCATTCATAATAAATCGATGTGACAGTGAAAAAAAAAAAAAAATCACTTTCAAATAAATGCAGTTATTTTGAATTTTTTGTTCATCAAATAATCCTGAATAAATAAATCCGGTATAAATGTTTTACACAGAAATATTAAGCAGCACAAATGATTTCAACATTGATAAGAAATAAACCATAAAAGCATATAAGAATTAGGGGTGTGCGATATTGACAAAAAATAATATCTCGATATTTTCTGGGATTTTATCGATGACGGTAATTAGACGATGAAGTGGCATTTAGATGTATTTACACACATGTATTTTGTTTAATGCAAGACATGAATGCATTTAACCTGCAATTACAAATGCATAAATAATGTTTTGATATATTAAACATAAACGTTGAATACTGATATTTGAAATGATTTAAATCATGAAAAAAATCTATAAAAAAAAAAGAAAAAGCCGAAATTTGAAATTAAAACCACCAGCAGGTGGCAGCAAATCACTGTTAATAAGT
>NW_015539889.1:2385776-2418027 GCF_001515605.1 Sinocyclocheilus anshuiensis | reverse complement strand
TTAATAAGTGAGTCATTGCGATTGAACCGAATCATTTAAACGGTTGATTCATTCAAGAACGAAACACCGTCATGTTGCTCAGAGACACAAAACAGCACTGTGGCTGTATTCGGAATGATTTTTGTTGGCGAAATAGAGCAAAAACAAGCAATATGGTGTCTAAAACGTAAGTCTCTTAATTAACTTATTGTTTATTGAATTCAATGTCACATTTGTAATCATGGTATTTTTTGGAGAAAAACGGCACTCTTCGTGTGAAATTGAATAACTATATGAAGTGGTATAAATATATACATTTTCTGCCATCATGTCTTGAATTTGTGATCATTCTAAATGCATTTTAATAGACTGAATCATGCAGTGAAAGAACGCACTCTAAATGCACACGCACTAGTCTAGACTTCACGTAATGTATGCGTGCGCTCTGTAGGGATGTTTTGAATGTTTTTTTGCAAAATACTCGATAATGTCAAATCACACATCCTTAAAACAACAATTACTATATTATTGCAGGCGATATATATCGCACACCCCTAATAAGAATGATTCCTGAAGGATCATGTGGCACTGAAGGCTGGAATAATGGCTGCTTAAAATTCAGCTTTGCCATAGCAGGAATAAATTACATATTTAAAATGAATGTATTAAAAATGTTTAAAAGATATAAAAATTTAAATAAAAAAACACAATATTAGTGTTTTTACTGTGTTTTTTTTAATCAAATTCAGCCTTAGAGACTTTACAGAGCACAAATGTTTGATCTGTAGTTCATATGTATTTGTAAATATAAAAAAATGGCTGGTAAATCAATTATATTTATTGCAAGAAGTAAAATGCGCTCTAAAAAAGGGTTGCTTTTAAAGAGTATGCTTCTACACTAGTTTTCACAATTGACACCAAGGAAGATTGATTTTGTTTTTTGTGCTAAAATAGCAAGACATAGTAATAAACAGCAGGATTTATCTCAATACTTGTTTTACTAAAACATTATGTAAACATTATGTAAAATTCCAAACTTTGAACACATTCATTTAAATAGACTTCACATCAGTTTAAGTGAATCTGATTCTGATTCACAGAAGCAAATTGAACTTGCACCAGGTCAAATACAGTTTTTACAACTTAAGGATGATCAGAGATCAAACATCTGTCTTCACATTCTCATACTCACTAGACTATTTTTGGCTAATGGCACAGCCTTTAGGGAACTTAATAGTCAAATTAAAAGTGCATTAAATTCATCCCAATATTTACACTGCTAGTCACTTCACATAAATATTCAATATTTCGCCCTGCCTTAATAGTTAGTGTAAGGCTGATGATACACGGGGGAACTTTTTGAGCAATGTTGCTGGGCAGTGTTGCCGTCAACGGGCAACCAGGTGAGACACAGGATCCATGACGGATGTGAAGTATCCAGATAGAAATTTGTTGCCCATTCTCAATGGGAAAGTGCCCAAGCAACTTCGCTCGGCAACAATGCCGTGTATCATCACCTTAAAAGATGTTGATGTCTCTGAGAAAAATCTGATGGGAAGATGAAAATATTTTCCCAGGTAACTTGAGATTTGATAATCTTTCACAGAACTTGTGAATTGCTTCATCGGAAGTCTGTTCAGAGCAATAGACATAGATTTCTGAAAAGCATGTAGTCCGATTGCTGTTTAAAAAATTGCAGTGTCTATTTTAGCCTGTGTTTGTGCCTCTGCAGTGGTTGAAGTGCTCTCTGAGTGCTGTCTGCTGTCCTACATGGCTCGAGTGGAGAACAGACTGTCCTTCCTTTTTAGGCTGGTTAACATCATCAACGTGCAAACCCTCACACAGGCAAGATCACAGTGCAGGTCTCCTCTCCCTGTTTGTCTCATTTGAATCCTCCATGATAATTAGTCCTATGTTTCTCTGGTTGCTGTCCCAGGAGAATGTGAGTTGTCTTAACACCAGCCTGGTGATTCTGATGTTGGCCCGGAGGAGAGGCAAGCTCCCCTTTTACCTGAATGCCCTGCGGGAAAAGGAATATGCAGAGAAATATCCCGGCTGCCTGCTTAACAACTTCCACAACTTGTTGCACTTTTGGCAGCACCACTACCTCAACAAGGACAAGGACAGCACCTGCCTGGAGAATGTGAGTTAGATTTCACTGTATGGAATCCTTCCTTTAGGACAAGGGTTCCCAAACAAAACAAAACAAATACCTGAAGTACCTCCTTTTTAAATAAATATTTCAGAATTTTTAACGACACGTTTTGCATGTTGGTGATTCTATTGGTTAATGGTCATATGCCAAAAGTAAACAGATAAAATATATATATATTTTCGATGTTTAATTTAGATTTTTTGTTTTTAATTATTTATATGTAGGCCTGGGTTTCTGTGGGTCTTAAAACGGTTTTTGGCCTTCCACATATGAAGGCCTTAAAAGGTCTTGAATCGAAGAAGAAAGTCTTAAAGGGATAATTCACCCAAAAATGAAAATTCTGTCATTTGTCTCACCCTCATGTCATTCCAAACCCGTAAGACTTGCATTCATTCATTAGTTTTACAATCTCTTTATGAACTTTTTGAAGCGTCAGAGAGGTAGTTGAATAGATTGTCAATGGAGGGACAGAAATCTCTTCGATTTCATTAAAAATATCTTCATTTTTGTTCCGAAGATGAACAGAGTCTTAAATTTACCTTCATATTATATTATTATTATTATGATAACTCAAAACTCAAAAAAGTGAAGATTAAATATTTCTCTTGTAAATTAAATTGTAATTATCCTGTAAAATAAATGTTTAAGAATTAAAATAATTTTATTTTACACTGCAAGTAACTAATATTTATCTTTAAATTCTTCGATTTCAAACTACATTTAATTTGATCATTGCACTGTGCTATATTGTGATTTCAGTTATATTTTGATTTAATTATGCAGCGACATTTATTTATTTGAATTTTTATCCAATGTAATTATTCGCTTTTCATCAACCCACAAACCCCCTGCAGTTGCCTCACCAACTCCAGTTTCAGTTTGGGAGATTCTGCTTTAGGATAATATTTAGCTATCTATGATCTCTTTCTTTCAGAGCTCCTGTATTCCATTCAGTTTTTGGAAGGAGACCGTGTCAGTACTGCTCGGAGAGGACAGGACTTCTTCCTGTGCCATTATCAGCTACATAGATGAGCCTTACATGGAGCTAGACCGGGACCATCTAGGCGATTGACTTGTGCGGGTTGGCTTGGGGAGGGACTTGCATGTTCCGTTCCGATTCGGAACAGCCTCCCAGCTCATCCGACTGCATGCTACGGCTCTGTGAGCTGTCCATTCTCTACTTGGTGCCCATGTTCCACTTTTTCATCTCCAGGCTTGCGCGGGTGAAAAGGACGTCCCACAAAGGATTGCCCATCCCATCATTCATTGAGAGGGAACGCATTACCTGGACAGCTCAATCCGGAGCTGACCCTCTGACCTGAAACTGTCTCGTTGTGTTTCGGTGAAATCGTTTGGGGCCTTTTTTTAGAGAAATATACAAAGACGAAAATATTTAGACTAAATGTCCTACTTGAATTTGGAAAGATCCTCGAATGAGGGCGATCGATGATCTGGTGATCTAAGAACTGCACAGTCGGCGTTTAAGGAGATTTTCTCTGTAATTTAGGTTCAGAAAGCGTTGGATTGATGAACGGTGGCTTGGGATGATACTTTGCCAAGCTTGTCAGATGGTAAGCGACCCTAATGCTTAAATGATTGATGTCAAAATCTTTGTATAGTGTAGATGAATTTGGACGGGTCTTATTTATTTTCTCATATTTCTCTTGTAATTTTGCTCTCTTACTACATCATAAACCTGTTTTCTTTTCATATTCTCTATTGCTTCTCTCCTTTTGTTAGATTTTATCAAGCACATATGAAATAAGAGATTTTGAGTTTGTGTATTTTACATTTTTTTTATTAATTAGTTTTTAATAATAGTATAGCCACTTTTGTTTTATTTCTCACAATGAAACACTTCATATCTTGTGGGCACTGAAGGTGTTAAACTATGCAGGTTCACTCACACCATGGTCATAATTATCCAGCTAGCCTTGACCTCCATGCTGCCATCTGTCATTTGTTCCGTAGCAGACCACTAAATCACCATCTTCTAACTGTACAGGCCTCAGCCGTTGACAATCTGTGTTGTGCTCAAACACAAGGCTCCGGCTTTTGGCGGCCGGGAACCTGCAAAGGTGCTGCTCTGCTGCGGTCGCTTTGTGCTGGATGTGGTAGCTGAGCTAGACTAGAAACTTCCAATCAACTACCTCGTTTCATTGGTGTTGTTTTCAAACCCACTCCTATAGTTTAAGCATGCTCCAGCTTTTACTCTGTTGCACCTGAGTTCACACTATATGCAAAAGTTCCTCTGTATAAATGACTAAATGTGTTTCACGAGAGTTGCTTGGCTTTTACCTGTGGATGTTCGCAAGTTCTTTCATGTTCTATATATCGGCTCCTTATACTGTGTCACAGTGCTTTGCGTTGGCAAAACAATTTCATACAATTCATATAAAGAGGTATAATGAATGCTGCAGAGATTTTTGCTCACTTCCTTTGACCCCAGGAATGTGTATAGTTGTAATATTAGCAGTAGTGTGAATGTGCTTTTTCTAAATTGAATGATTGCTACATCAACGCAAAGGATCTGAATGTCTCTTCTTTATCCACAGGCCTTGGTTCATGTCTCGCATAGGTTGGGTTTTAAATACCTACAATTTTCTTACGTAGCTCTGTCTGGATGGATTTAGTCATAAATGATAACCATGTGAAGCCCAGTAAACTTGATGCTTTAAATAAACCACAATTCGGTATCTTGCCTCTGAAAGTTAAAGTTTGATGGTGATTACTCTGTTTTTCAAAATCATTGGCTTCAGTTGTCTTGTGGAAATCATAGTTTGCCTCTATATAACTGCACAATTCAAAATAAAAAAAAAATATCTTTCAATGTGAGTACAAGTATAAAATGTGCAAGAAAATGGTTCATATACAACAAACACACACATACACTTATAGAGCTGGGTAGTAACTGACACACAAACATAAACAAAGGTGTGTGTTACTTTGTAGAGTAATTTACAACAGCTTCGAACGCGGCTCAGCCAATCAGAATCAAGCACCGGAACTCTCCGTTTTATAATCTGGATTACATAATCAGATTCCTAAAATGAAGTACTTGTAATTAGATTAAATTACATTTTAAAATACTTGTAATCAGACTACAGTTACTTTATGGATTACATGATCACATATTATTTACAATTCCTCTTCTTCATCTTTTAAATGTTCCTTTCTAAAATAGCCTACCACTTATACATTCAGAAAGTCTTCCAGTTTTGTGGACATGCACACAAAGACCAGTCACTGGTCAGGTGGCTGTTATTACACAGATAATTGAGAAGCCACACAGCATTTAACAAAAATCAATATGATAAACAAGTTAGGTCTATCTATCTATCTATTTCAAAATATATGTGTGTATTTATATGTATATATAAATACACACACATGTATATATTTTAAGAAATACATATAATATTTATTTAGAATATAAATTATATATATATATATATATATATATATACATGTAAATCTTTCATCTTATATACAATACATGTGTGTGTTTATATATAAATATATACAGTACACATATATTATGTAAACACAAACATTTATTGTGCATGTGATTAATCATGATTAATTGATTTGACAGTCCTAAAATAAAGACAACATGAAATACAGATTTATATGGTCTAAATAAACGTAAAAGAGTCATTTTTTAAAATCTTACTCGTAGCTTTAGGCATACGTTTATTTCACTCTCACACAAAACTTGCAGCTGTGGGCTGTGATCATATATGAGAGGGCTTTCCTCTTCACTCTGCAAGCTAAAATGGGTAAAAACAAAGCTGATTAATAAGTTTAGTCATTATAGTGTTAATGTAAAATACAAAAAATGAATGTAGTCCAAGGAGTTTAAATGCAATATTCAAGACTTAAGCTACATGCCTTAGGACTAGCCTTGCTACCCGGGTCTCTGGTCCGGGTACGTAGTTTATTCACTTGAGACTCCGCAATCTCGGCTCGTTCCTCAGCATCATCCAGCTCATGCTGAATCTTCTTGTACTTGGTCAAGTTGGTATTAGCTTGTTCCTCCTACAATATAATAAGCAGGAATCATCAGTGATGTTAAGTATACATGCGGTGTAGCATGTTAAGGTTTATTTGTAAACTCACCGCCTCCTCTGCTTGTCTCTTGTAGGTCTTAACTTTGGCCTGCAGCTTGTCTATGAGCTCCTGTAGGCGAGCCATGTTCTTCCTGTCCTCCTCAGTCTGCAGAAACAGCAGGTGGTGCCACAGGCTTCATTCTTCCAGAATAGTGCAGCTCGAGCTATTGAAGCAACCTCAAAGTACAATCTAAAATATTTGTGCATCTCTCTGATGGACTTTTTACCTGATAGGTGAGCTCCTTGATCCTTCGCTCAAATTTGCGAACTCCCTTCTGGAATTCATTGCTTTTTTTCTGCTCAGATTCCAGCTCGTTTTCCAGGTCTCTCACCTTAAGAAAAGCAAAGTTAAAAGTTCACTTTAGGGCTGTCACTAATGATTATTTTGGTAATCGAGTAATCGGTCGATTATGGATTAAAAAAAAAATCTGTTTTTTTTTTTTTTGTGGTATTAAAATAGACCTAAGCAAACAATAGACTTTAAAATGACTTAAAATACAGATAGCAATAGCAGTAATAATTTGTTCAAATAAAATATCAAATGCAAGTAATCATATGGTTTTATATCTTTCACCTGGATGTTATAAGTTGCATTGAGTAAATACAGCTGGATAAAACAAAAACTGTGTCCGTCTTCATTTCAGGCTGCAAAGCAACAACATGTGATTATTTTAAAGGGGGTGATTATTTTCTATACCCACTGTAATCATAACTTATGTACCTTATGTATTATATCAAATGCCTACCCTGTTGAAAAACCCAGCATATGCTGGTTAGATATGTTTTGAAGCTGGGATGCTGGTTTAAGCTGGTCCTTTGCTGGTTTATGCTGGTCATGTGCTGGTCTTAAGCTGGTCGGACCAGCACATGACCAGCTAAGGATCAGCATAAACCAGCAAAGGACCAGCATAAACCAGCAAAGGACCAACTTAAACCAGCTCAAACCAGCATCCCAGCTTCAAAACATACCTAACCAGCATTTGCTGGTTTTTTCAACAGGGACTGAGGGCATCAACGGCCTGACGATTGTTTTTACACTTTATAGTGCGATCTAATCCTTGTTTAATATTGACTAAAAACATTAAATTAAAATATCCACTAGATCTTTAATATTTGGCTACTTCTTTATGATAGAAATGCTACATCCACTGTCATTTTTTTTTAACAAGAACATATGGACTTCAAAACATGCAAATTCTGAACAAGGGTTTAAACTTTTATTTTGAAGTCGCGATGAACAGTTAGCATATTTAGAAAGATAATGATGTATTCTCCTGTGTTGGCGTAGGTTTATAAATGATTTCCCTTATAAATCTGATAGAACGGTGCACATTGTTCCCAGATGTTATAAGCAATTCAGATTCAAAGCATATGCAAAGATGGAGTTTGAGACGGTCGGCGCATGTATATGATAACTGTTTGTGTGGAGCAGCATTTATTTTGAACAGAGCCGTAACCTACTAAACTCGCAGCGCATATATTTATTTAACTGAATCACAGTGAATTCACAATAGCATTATGCTTTTTATTATGATTTATAAATGGTTTTAATATTTCGTGCAGCCTTACAAAATGGTCTAATAATGCTTTTCACTGATTCTAGTCCGTGGAAGGCGCCACTTCTGTATTTTGCCGGTTATTTGACACGGGCAAAATGCAATTGAGGATTTTTGGCATCGCCAAATTCAGTCAGGTTTTTCAAGCAGCATTATTTTATTTACTTATGTTATATATTACAAAAGTCATCCTGCATACCCTGCTTTCCAGTTTCTGGATTTGCTTCTTGCCTCCTTTTAGAGCGATCTGCTCAGCCTCATCCAGACGCATCTGCAGATCTTTGATGGTCTGCTCCATGTTCTTCTTCATACGTTCCAGGTGAGCGCTGGTGTCCTGCTCTTTCTTCAGCTCCTCTGCCATCATGGCAGCCTGCATGTTGAAAGTATCATATTAGATTTCCTATACACAGCATTTAGCAAAAAACATCCTCTCTATGCAAGAAACTCACATCAGTGATTGCCTTTTTGGCTTTTTCTTCTGCATTTCGGCACTCCTGCACTGCATCATCCACCTCACTAGACAACGTGGAGATATCACTCTCCAGCTTTTTCTTTTGATTGAGCAGTGATGTGTTCTGGAGAGGAAGAAAGAATTATGGAAAATTATAATGTATTATTTGTCATCAATGCTCAGAAGAGCTGCCTTCTGCAAAGTTTGATCATGGAACATCTGGCCATTACCTGGGAATGCAGTAGGTTGACCCTCTCCGTGGTTTCCAGGAGCTCATACTCGGCCAGTTTGCGGGCACGGTCACACTGCTCCAGTTGGCTTCTCAGTTCTTCCATCTCAGCAGTCAGGAGGTTGTTCCTGCGGTCAGTAACTGCAACCTGTTCTTTCAGTTCTTCATTCTGGTGAGTGGTCTCATCCAGCTCTATCTGAAGATCCTTTATAATTTATAAGTTAGTTTGAGTTGGTGACTCATTGCTCAGGTAATTTTGTGTATATCGTAATATGAAAATTCTCCAAACCTGTTTTTTATTTCCCACGATTATGATGCAATAATTGAAATATGCTTGTTATAATAAAAGTAACATTTGGATTTACCTTAGTCTGTGTCTGCAGGTTGCGGACCATTTTTTGTGACTCCGAGGCCAAGCGATTTGCATGGTTCAGCTGAACCTCCATTTCATTCAGGTCGCCCTCCATCTTCTTCTTCACCCTGATGGCTTCATTACGGGATTTTGCTTCTGCATCCAGGGTGGCTTGCATGGACTGTATGGTACGCTGATGGTTACGGCTAGAGAAGTTAAAGGTTGGTAAATAAGTTAGGAAGTCTTGTATTATATGGTTGTATAATGAAATGGAGTAATGGAAAATAATGTTTCAATAATCAGTCTTCATCAGTAGTCATGATTCTCTCATTAAGTAGAACTGACCGGAGATTGTCGATTTCCTCATCTTTCTCAGCCAGCTTCCTGTCAATGTCTGCTTTGATCTGATTGAGCTCCAGCTGTATACGTAGAGTCTTACTCTCCTCATGCTCCAGAGTTCCCTGACACAAAAAAAGGTATGAGTAGTATCTTTTCATCTGTTTTGGTGTGATATTCTCAATACTTTGGGCTAGTTTTATAAACCTTTTTGCAGGAAAATTAATTTCATTTATTTTGTCATGTACTATTTCCTGGGAAAAAACACTAAATGACCAAACAAAAAGATATACATTTATTATTTCCAGGGATCTAATTTATCATTAATTCATTATCTAAAAGAAAGTATTTGAGGTTTTACTTGAATCAAACCATTTTTTTCTTTAATACATACACTATGTAACCTTACCTAAAAAAGACCCAACAGGAAATTTACCACTCTACTTTTTTTAAATGTCACAGTAATAATCATGGAAAATATTTCTCCTTTTGACATTAATGACACATTTAAGTCAATACGCAAGTATATCTTTGGCGTAATGTAAATGTGACTCAGGTTTTCATTTCTGGTTTTAGACACAAAGAAAATTCATACTTCAGCTTCCTCCAGAGCAGCTTGAGTTTCAGTCTTCTCCAGATCTAAGCCTTTCTTGATCTTCTCAAGCTCATGAATGGTCTTGCTGCCCTGGCTTATTTGGTCACTCAGGTCAGAAATCTCCTCTGTTAGAAACATGAAAGGTGTTGACAAGTCACATTTTGTGACTGGCGATATATGTTATTATGATATGAGTTTTTTTCTCTATTCAAAATCCATAAAGTTCAAAACATTTACCCTGTAGATTTTTATTCTCCCGTTTGATGCTCTCCAGATGGTCCAGAGCCTCCTCATAAGAGTTCTTGAGTTTAAACAGCTCTGTGCTCAGATTACGAGACTCTTTCTGTGAGGACTCCAGCTCAGACTGACACTCCTCATACTTCTGCCTCCATTCGGCCAAAATCTTGTCAAATTGCCTCTGCTTCTTATCCAGGGCAGCGGCGGCTGCATTAGAGCGCTCCAGATCTACTACGAGATCTTCAATCTCTGACTGCAGCCGATGTTTGGTCTTTTCTAGGGAGGAGCACTTTGCGTTTGACGCCTCGACTTGTTCCTCAGCCTCTTGGAGGCGGGTGGCCAACTTCTTCCTGTCAAATGTGTGAAATTTTATGATTCGGTTTTAGATTGAAAGAAGCCAGGCATGATTTCCTTTCTAGTCCACACACTCACTTTGCTTCCTCGAGTTCCTCTGTCTTCTGTATGGCGTCTGTCTCATACTTAGCCCTCCATTGGGCGACTTCAGCATTGGCCTTGGACAGTGCACGCTGCAGCTCAGATTTGCCCTCTTGCTCTTCATCATACTGCTCCCTCAGGAGATCACAGTCATGCCTGGATGATTGCAGGGCATGAGCCAAGGCATTCTTTGACTGAAAGGAGCAAAAGACAAATCAAAAGTACAAATTTGTTCCACACAAAAGCCACAAAAAAGCAGTGAGGAAAATAGTTTTTTTACTTTGGTTTCTTCATCTAGCTGTTTCTTGACCTCCTCAATATTTTGGCTGAGGGAGTTCTTGATGCGCTGCAGTTGAGACACCAGAGCTTCACGCTCCTCCAGCTTTCTGCCCAGTTCAGCTGTAGTATGGAAAAATTATGTAAAAAAGTCTAACGGTCAGTAAGGTAATGAGATGTCTCAAACTAATGCATAAGTGTCTCAGTCGTTCATGTTAAGTTTGAATTTGTTTAGTAGGTAGTTTGTTTGTATACCGCTCTCAGCCTGAGCCCGGGCTCGCTGTGTGTTGGTGTCACTGAGCTGCCTTTGGAGCTCCTCCACTCTGGCTTTTGACTCATTCATCTGGTCCTCATAGACGCGACACGTTTTCTCAATGGCAGCCTGTAATATTTTCATATAATTAATCAAATTATATGTGTGTGTGTGTGTGTGTGTGTGTGTGTAGCAAATCAAAAATAATTACATTATTTATGTGTTTCCTACCATATATATGAATATTCCTTCATGAAATTACAAAAAATAATAATAACAATTTGTGTATCTTTACCAACACATTTTATGGAAAACCATGTTGTTTTGAGACAAAACATTTTTCATGTTTTCACTGATAATATAACTTGCAGTTAAGTGAATGGAATTTTGATGCAGTAAATGCTGATTGATTCAATTCAGTGAATGTTATTAAGGCTGTCTGGTAATTTTACGATGCACAGTGGTGTGTATAGAATATAGTGTCAGGATATCTTTTTTATGACTGTGCCTAAAGTTCAGTCTGAAATGGGTAAAAAGGCTTATGTTAATGTTAATTCATAGATATACTATTGCTTTTTGTTCATTCATGTTTGTTCATAATAGATTCACTGATGTTAGTTTGTACAACTTGAATTGCAAAAATGTTGGAGTATATTTAAAAATTAACATTAAGCTACATTAATAAAAGCATTGATAAATAAAATATAATATACAAACTAAGAGCATGCAAACTTCACTTATCAACTATAAAGATTTAAACCTGATCTCAACTGAAATCAGCCCTTGATTTTTCAGTGTTAAAGTCAACGCTAAATTAATGCTTGTTAAACTAGATCAGAATGTGGTGCGACATGATCATATTTAACACCTTGCTCTTTGCCAGCTGCTCTAAATTGGAGGTGAGGTCATCTGAAACTAAGAGCATGCAAACTTCACTTATCAACTATAAAGATTTAAACCTGATCTCAACTGAAATCAGCCCTTGATTTTTCAGTGTTAAAGTCAACGCTAAATTAATGCTTGTTAAACTAGATCAGAATGTGGTGCGACATGATCATATTTTCCACCTTGCTCTTTGCCAGCTGCTCTAAATTGGAGGTGAGGTCATCTGCCTCCATCTTGGCTTCACTTCTCTCCTTCTCCAACTTCTGTTTGACCCGCTGAAGGCTGTCAATTTGCTCACTCAGTTCAGCCACGCTGTCTGCATGCTTTTTGCGCAGTGCGGCAGTCATAGCCTCGTGGTGCAATATGGCCTCCTCAAGGTCACGACGCAATTTTAGAAAATCTGCCTCCCGTTTCTTATTCATCTCAATTTGGGCTGAAGTGGTACCACCGGCTTCCTCGAGACGCTCGCTGAGCTCTTCAAGCTCTTTGGATGCATCGCATCGCTGTTTCTCCATCTTCGCTCGGGTGGAACGCTCTGCTTCCAGTTCCTCTTCGAGCTCCTCAATACGAGCCTTAAACACAATGAAAGAATGATGAAAATATGTTCTGATAGAGACATAAACTTGGAGATCAAACGGTCCAGTTTAACTCACCTGCAATTCCTTGATCTTCTTTTGAAGCTGGATGATTAGCGCTTGCTCATCTTCGATTTTCGAACTGATCTGGTTCATTTCAAAATCTTTCCTACAAAAAAGAAAAATAGACAATTTAAGAACAGAATTGATATATTTTACAGCATCCTGTCATGTGATAATTTCTTACTTCTTTAGCTTTTCCTCTAATTGCTGCTTGTCATTTTCAAGGTCCATGACAGACTCCATGGCCAGCTTCAGATCGCCCTCCAGCTTGCGTTTGGCCCGTTCCAGGTCCATTCGCAATTTCTTCTCCTGTTCCAAGGACCCCTCCAACTAAAACATGGGATTATAGTGTATTGATTTCTGATTTATTCTTGATCTGTTTGGTCCAGTTAACATTTATTCAACTTACATCATCTACTTGCTGCTCCAGCTTGGCTTTGGCCTTAGTCAGAGTGTTGACTTTGTCTTCCTCTGTCTGCAAGTCATCCAACGTCTGCTGGTGACTCTCCTGTAAGGCCTTCTTCTCTTTAGAGAGCTTCAGAATAGTTTCATCCAAAGCTGCCATCTCTTCTATCAGATTTTTCACCTATGAAAAGGGACTTTAATTAGTTTAACAGATTTCACGGTGGCTCAACAACAAAGCTTGAGCTTCATTTTTCTTTTCTAACCTTGTTTTCAGTGGCATGCTTCTCCTTCTCCACCTTGGCCAAGGTTATCTCCAGATCATCAATGTCCTTTTTCAGCTCAGCGCACTCATCCTCCAGCTTGCGTTTTTTTGCAAGAACGGTAGCATTCATCTCCTCTTCATCTTCCAGGTGTTCGGTCATCTCCTTCACCTTGGCTTCAAGTTGAATCTTGGTCTTGATGAGCAGGTCACAACGGTCCTCTGCATCTGCCAGGTTATCCTGCTCCTGTAGAGCACCGGTTAGAAAGTAAATTCAAGCATTTTAACATTTGAATATATAGAATTAATTTTAATTTCACAATTTATTGGGTAATTACATTAAAACCCTTAAAAATTGGCATTAAAAATTGTAGATCCTTTTCAGTAATTTCTTTCCCTCAAACCTAAAAAGATCCTAGATCATGTCAAAATTAGTGACTTGGAGAAGAATGGTAATTTTATACTTTTATGCATTCAGCCAATTTTTTTTTTTTTAGAAATTTCTCCTGCACTTTAGTCTTTGCCATTGCAGAAAACTTTGTACTTATGGTGAGGAATAACAAAATGTCCTGCTGTAATACAATAAAATGTGAAAATTCAATAATGAGTAGTTCTGTGGCCACCATAGCTTTTTTGTGGCTTTTATGAGCAAACAGTACATTTGCCATTGATACTCACTGCCTGAAGCTGCAGGGAAAGGTCATTCTTCTCTTGGATCAGGCTGACCTGTTTCTCTTCCAGTTCCTTACGCTTGGACTCTGATTTCTCTAGTGCCTCCTTTAGCTTCAGGAACTCCTCTTTTAGAGCGGCCAGCTCTTTTTCCGTGGCGGCGCTCCTCAGCAGGGGCTTGATTTTGAAGAAGAGTTTCATCCATGGCCAGTTCTTCACAATGTTGAATGCCCGGATATTCCACTGAATGATCATCAGAGCCTCCCTAAATAACAAGATGCAGGTATAATCAATCTCTTTAAGGCATGTCAGTCCACTTGGTGGCCATCTTGGTGATACAAGTATAGCTCCTATATACTTGAATGGGGCAAGATCGAATTGGTGTTACGTTTTAAATTTTTGTTTCTTGATCTCAAATAATGCTAAAATGCTGTATTTTTCAGGATGGTCCAATTACATCATGTGATTGGCTCTTTAAACTGAAAGGCCGGGCTTCCATTCCTACAGCCGCCATATTAAGTGGGACTATTTTACCTATTTAGTTCCCTGCAGGTGGTTGGTGTGTACTGTCTCTGGTACAGTCCTCTTCCATATTAGTTTTAGAGTTGCAGTTTCTCATTCTTTGTTATTGTAACACAAATAATTATTCCACTTGAACTATAAATCATTGTGTTAACCACATGAACCCACAAACGAAAAATGCATCAGTGTTGTTTTAGTATTATTTTTATACTATTATAGTATTTTTTTTATATTTTGAATTAATGTTTATTATTTTTATATTTTCAGTTTTCATTTTAATTGAAAGTTTTACTATGTATTTTATGTGCTTTTAGTAAATTTAGTACTTCAACTAAAACTTATTTTTAATTAGGTTATTTGCCAAGCCAATTTTGCTAATGTTGTAATATTTATATTTTATTTGTTGTTTTTTGAGCTTTATTTCAGTTAGTGAAAACTATTTTAATAGTTTGAGTTGACAACAACAACACTGATCATGTGGAGACTGTGTCACCCCCATATGACCCACTGGCTTAGGTCCATGAATGCATGAAACGAGGCCCATTTTAGTTAGTCTATTACTGGGGCGACTTTCAGATGTCATGCACTTGCTTTCACAATACTGTGGTTATATGTTAGCGGATGACGGCAGAGAATTCGGTCTGATCAAATAGCCATGTATCTGTGCTCCTGGCCACCCAAAAGGTGAAGTGTTTAATATTTATTTAGAAACCGAGGCCTTCTGTGGACCAGCGTCTTTAATCCTTTGCCAGTCTGCAGATATGCTTTCAATGTGGTCCTTTAGAGGCACAGGCGCCTTGGCAAAACAGGCCTTTGAGCAGGGAGCTGGCCTGTATTTTTAGTGGGGAGTGGGGTGAGCAGCTGCCATGTGATCCTCTGGGCTTCTGGGCTTTAAGGACACCGTCTGCATTGTCTAATAAGGGGAAGGGTGGAGGTCATGGATATGGGCATGGTGAACCTCACGTTTTATAGAGAGTGTCGGAGCATATGAAGGGTCTCGGCCACTCATGCACACACGGACAAATGCATGTCTGAAGACACACGCCTCACACACTCCATCCACATGGCCCCAAAATACCTTTCATATGTTGAGGGTTGAGAGATATCATGTGAAAACAGCTTTATTAGGAGTGAACCTGTTGGATATCAGTATAGTTTGTGAAAATGTGTGTGGGAAGGCATCAGATTAAGAATATGAAGAATATAAGCATATTGGAAGCCTTTCTTCTCCATACAAGTGGATTGGAACCAGGTGAGAGCTGATAATAGTGTAAAGTTGCGTTCGCATTTACGGTTGTTTGGTGAATTTTCATGGTCAAAATCGTGCAATTTCAATAGGAATCCGCATGATCAAGAATTTTGTGGGAGGGCGAAAAATTTCCCCATGCAGATTTCACATCGGGTTCAAGTTGGTCATGCAAATCTGTTGCACTGACCAACAGAAAGATGCTTGGTTTGAAAGTGGTGTCTGTGTAAGATGTGATTCAGTCCTTTTTTGCCTGTGAAATTTTGCTGTTACTGTACCTTAAGGCTGAATATGTATCTTCATATTTTACTTCATATTTTATATTCAGAAACATCTTTAAATCTATATATAGTGGTCCCAAAATGTATTTTGCCACTTAAACCACACTTAAGTATCAAAGTGATTTTTTTTGTGGATATTGCACTTACTTGATTCCATTAACTCCACTAACTATCTAAAATACTTTTTTTTATATACAGTATATATATCGTTCTTTAAAATGAGTGGAACATGGTTGGAAATGTTATCTAATGCAGTTACTTGCAGTCATTTTTATGTTTGACTTAAATGTCCAAATATGTTTGGGGGCCACTGTATTTTAATCTTAAGCCCTATTCGCACGGGATTAGTATTATCTGGGGACCTTGTGTGATTTTGAAATTACCCCCCCACATCTGAATTTCGTGTGGTACATTCGCACGGGATAAGCGAAGCCTGTGATTTTACTTGAATTTACTGATTTATCTCCCGGATACCCGGATGTCAAGGCTTTGAGAGTCCTGTTCTATGATCCAGATGGATTTTAAAAAAAGAAACTAATATAGTTTCGTGCGCTGTGTCATTTACATTTCACCAGGTTAAAATAATATCTCAAGCTTTATGCTTGATTTATTTGTAACACATTAACCTCAAAACCTTTTCAGCTTTCTCTTTCTGCAAATTGTATGGTATAGCGATATGATGACAGCACCCAAAATACTATCAAACACTCCAACGCAGCTCCATTCTTCGCGAAAAATGGATAAAAAGACGCAAAGCAAACAAAAACCTCGAAAAATTATATGCGACCCGCAAAATGCTGGCCGAATCACAGAGATGCCGATTCGCACGGGACTAATATTATCACAGGACCTCGGTGTTCGGTGAAATATGGTAGGTCATTTGCGGGGGAATTTTTAATTTACAAATTACAGACATGGCCGATTCGCACGGGATTAAGATCACAGACAACCTCCGCAATTATTACAAATGACTGGAGGTCACCAGGTAATACTAATCCCATGCGAATAGGGCTTTAGAAACATCTTTTGCATAGAATCATGTATTACTTGCTCTCCATCATCTTCTTCAGCTCCATCCTCATGATCTTGCCACGGCTGGCGGCTTGCAGTAGAGTGAGAACTTTAGCCAGACGCTCGTCCCTCATCTCCTCCAGGTGTCCCAGCAGGCCAGCTTTAAAGAACACCTGTAAGGCAGAGACACAGATGGGTTGATTTAGCCCATTTCGTCTTGTGTACAGTGTTAAACCTGTGATTGATGTCCCATTGCTTGAGGCTCAAAGCAACAAACACTTTTACTGTCTGAAGTCTGACTTGCCTTAGTATGTCCAAATCTATACTGATTATGGTCGATATCCAGTGAAGCCAGAAGTTTCTCTGCAGCCTTCCTGCTGTCCACAAACTTATCATCAGGGATAGCATGAGGATTCAGAATGCGATACCTTTGAAAAGGAGGAATATACACATCTTCATAGTTTATTCTTATTCACTGTTTTTATTCTTATCATCTAAGCTGTATTGCAAACATAGTGTTCACTGTTTTTCCGGGTTTAACTAATGTACAGAAATTTGTACTATTTATCAACTGGCTGACTTCTCACAAGCCACTGAAGGTTGAAGGTGAAGTAAGCAATTGTATTATGTTAAACTACTTCAAATGTTTATTTTGACGAAACTGCTGTAAGTCAGTCATTCATATGTTAATTCCCATAAAAGATGTAGACACCTGTGGCTCTGTGGTGTTTTCAGAATATTTCAGAAAAAAATTAATCAAATAATCAAACTGAAATAATTTGTTTAAACAATTATCCTAATTCTGGCCCCACCAAATGGTGGTAAGAAAATTTGGGAAACCTTTTTGGAAACAATTATTATTTTTGCACTAGCACCCCAGAAATAACACAGTTCACCTTTAACCATGTTGATGCCTTTAAAATTCAGTCTACATTTTTTAGTGAACTGCAAATCATTACATGATCAAAACATATTCACACCTGGGAATTATACTAAAAGTAAAGTGCCAAGATTTTATTGTAGTTTTACAATTGTTGTTTTATTGTAGTTCATTTTTGATGTTCTCAATGAGAACACAGGGTGTGTCAACAACGGTAGCTCTTCTCACCGCTGTTTGAAATCAGCATAAAGAATTCTGTTAGGAAATCCCTTCCTGCAAATGCGAATGCCCTCCAGGACTCCGTTACAGCGCAACTGGTGCAGCACCTGGAAAGCGTCCATGATTCCTGCAAATAGATAAACAAGTTTAAGTTAGACATTTCATCATAATCCTGTTGGTTTAGATCTGTTGAAGTGTTCAGTGGTTACAGCACCTGGTGTTTTGGTCTCATTGGGGATGATGCAGCGCACAAAATGGGGTTGAGTGCTCCGCAAGTTTGTCATCAGCTTGTTGAGATTCTCCTGCAGTTGGAGGAGAAACAATCAAGCACACAATCAAGAGACAAAATGGCCATAAACTCCTGCTATACAGCAGTTCTTTACATTTTACAATGCACAAAGCAAATGCATTCAGTCATAACATATGCAAAAGTGTCCTTCTCCAAAACATTGCCAGGTGTGTTTCTAGACTTACCCTGAGTTGTTGATGCTCTTTGTGGACACAGATAGAACAGGAGCCAGCACAGACTTAAAGTGATGTTCATGTGTCATTTCTCTAAACATCACTGCAAGTCTTAACTGCCTCCCTCTCAGTACTGAAGAGTTTTGATTTTCTTGTTTTAATGACCATGAATAATTATTTCTGTTTGATACCAGTTTCTGCTGTTACTAACTAATTTGCACCTAGTGCAAGTAGCAGTATAGTTTGGTTAAATTCCTACCTTGTGTAGCTGTGACACTGTCTGGAAGGAAGCAGCCTTTTTCCTCTTTTCCTTGATGCCTGTTTTTGTTTCAGAGGCTAAAAGGAAAAAGTTGTATTTAGAAGTATTTTATGGTTTTGAAGAGAATTGTGGCATATTTTAGGCAGACTGTGTGGTGTATATTTACCTGAGTCAGAGCTAACATAATTCTCATACAGACTAGCCAGAAGCTTGCTGGCTGATTTCTGGAAACAAGCTACCACCGTTTCATTCAGGGGGTCTTTGTTTTTGTCTAACCAACCAATAATATTATATGGCACCTGAAATTCAAATACAAATATTCAATATCTACATTAAAACCGCTTAAACCAACCTAAGGTGGTAAACTGGTTCCCCAGCCCAGCCTGGCTGATCTGTTTTCATGGTTTGAGATGGCCCTTTTAAGCATGCTAGACTGGAAAACCATCTTAAACCAGCTAAAACTGGCTGGCTTAAGTTGTTTTTCAGTAGAATAGCACCAAGAATAATCTAAAGTGCATCATAAATAGTTGTAATATCAAGTGCTACCTAAGTGACCTTTAAATGTAGTCTTATTGATATTATTGGTTCAAACTCACCACTCCTGCATAGTGCACTAGCTCAAAATGAGCCTCATACTTTCTCTTCTTGTCAGGCCTTGGCTTTTGGAAATTTGCAGTCTTGCCAAGGTGATTGTCAAACAGCTTAGCCTTGAAGCTATTATTGGTAGCTTTAGGGAACATGCACTCCTCTTCAAGGATGGACATAATTCCTAAGGGCTAACAAAGAGAAAACAACTCAGAAGTTGTTAATTTTTGAATTGTTACTGTATTTGATCTTATTGTTTTAACTAAAAAAAAAAAAAACCTTTTCAATGAGGTCAATGCATGCTTGGAGGTCAAGCCCAAAGTCGATAAAGGTCCACTCAATGCCCTCCCTTTTGTACTCCTCTTGTTCCAGGATGAACATGTGGTGGTTGAAATACTGTTGCAGTTTCTCATTGGTGAAGTTGATGCAGAGCTGTTCAAAGCTGTTGAGCTGTTGAGAGAATCCACATGACAGATGCACAAGTGTGAATGCCGACGGAAATCTAGATAAGTGCGGTGTGGAATTTCGAGAGTCACTCACCTCAAAGATCTCAAAGCCGGCGATGTCCAGCACTCCGATAAAGAACTGGCGTGGCAGAACGGTGTAGAGCGTCCTATTTATACGCCCCACCAACCACTTGAACATGCGGTCATAAGTGGCTTTGGCCAGAGCTCCCACAGCATAGTTAACCTGGTGGAGCCACACAATGTTTGTGGAGCACATAAAGATCAGAGCTGTCACTCACATGGATTGCAACAGTTGCCTGGATACCAGGCTGATTTCTCAGGCTGCTTTATTCCTTGTATCTTAGTAGATCAACAGTAAATGTCAGTGGTTTCAACATGCATTGTTATTGGCATAGCAAAATCCACCAAAATAATTCTGTTTTTCTTTCTGTAGCTATAGACACACATCCAAGAAGAAAGGATTTTGGGAACACTTCTTACCTGTTCGACATTCTGTCCTTTAACCACATACTCGTTGCCCACCTTCACTCTAGGGTGCAGAAGACCCTTTATAAGGTCTGCTGAGCTAACACCCATCAGGTAGGAGGCCTTATCAGCACCTAGAAAGATCATGTAATTTAAGTTTTGCACTTTAACTGTAATACTGCAATACTGACAAGCCAGATTCCAGATTTACACTCACTTTCAGTGCCATCGGTCTCTGCCTGCTCCTCCCTCTGCTTCTGTTTGAATTTCATGTTCCCGAAGTGCATGATGGCCCCTACTATTTTATAGCAGCCATACTTTTCTTCTGGAGTGAAGCCAAGGATATCCATGGCATGCTGGAGGGGAGAAAAAATAATTTTGGAGGCAATAATTTTTTTCATTTGGTCTCTGTAGGTGATGAGAGATTTTACAGCTTACATCAGTAGCCATAAGCTCCTGCCCGTCATCCATATTCTCCACCGTTGTCACTCCTTGGGAACAAAAATGGTAGTCGTAGGGGTTTGAAGAGACCAGAAGCATGTCTGAAATCCACAGAAAGAATTATGATTTTTTTTTATTACTAATAGGGCAATATTGTTGGATTTGTAATTGTAATTTGTAATTGTAACATTTATCATACCAAGAAGTTCAGGCTTCTTTTGTGACATGATCTGGTAGTAAATGTGGTAACTTCGCTCTCCAGGTTGCTGAAATATCACTCTGGATTTTTCCAGAAGATCTATAGAAATATTTTTAAAAATCTCTGCACTGTCAGGTTTTACATTTTGGAATGATATGAACTGGAAAGCCGTCATCATTCTTTGAACCATTTACTTACATATATCAATGTCAGCAGAAGCCAGTTTCCCTGTTGGTCCAAAATGGATCCTGATGAATTTACCCTATAGAGGGATTTAAGGAAATACACCATGGTTGATAGCAATTATGCCATGAAGTAATTAAAATTTTACAGCATGGTAACAGGTCTTTACGTGTATGTAAGAGGAATAGACTCAAAAACTACAACGCTGGTCTATATAGTGTCAAATACTCACAAAACGGGATGAGTTGTCATTCCTCAATGTCTTGGCATTTCCAAAAGTCTCCATTGCAGGATTAGCTTCAATAATCTGGTCCTCTAAAGTCCCCTGAGAAAAGTAATTTTATAATTGATGAGTTTTTGAGCTTTCTTTGTTTATGCAGTATGTCTCCTCGTGTGAAGATATACTCACCCCTGTTTTAGTGGCAGGGGCCTTAAAACATAAAACAACAACAAATAAAGATTGTTGTTTCATAAAAGAGTACATATTTCTCAGCTTCTGCTAATATTATATTCTATTGTTATTATTTCATTCTATATTTAACAGCCTGATTACTTAATGTGAATGCAATATAATGCACGTAACATTTTAAATGACCCATTTTTTATTACAAATTTTAAAAAGTATTATATTATGCTAGTCAATAATCAGTGTCATTAAGATATTGATAAAAAATCATTTGTATTATAACTGAAAATGCTAATTCATAGACGAACATGGATTAAGAAGGAAAAAAATGAGGTAAAATTTTGTTAGCTCACATCAAATACAACAAAGTATTTAACAGTCACACCCTATGATAATCAGAGAAAAAAAAATTCCATGAATAATGGATTTAAAAATGGCGACAAAAAACTGAAATCATGGAAACTGAAAGAGTTTGGGCCTGCTTGAAACAAAAAAAAGGAAGTTTAATTGTTAATCACAAATTTTTTTCACAGAAAAACTTCAAGAACAAGGAAGAAAAATGCAGGAGATGATGTGCTGGGGTTAGGCTATAGAAGACACATGGAGTCAGGTTCACCCCACAGAAACATTTGGGAAAATTAGCAAAAAGATATATGCAAATGGAAGGGATAGTCAAACCTCAGTCTAGATGTCCATAACAGTTAACTTGTCCATAACAGAAAAACAAGTTACAATACATAGTAGTAATGTCACTGTAAAAATGTGCCAGACACCTAGATGAGGAGCGACTTCAAAATGAAAATGACAAACACTTGCCAGCATGAGAGGTAAAAAAAAAGCTGATTGAAAAAGAAGAGGGAGATGATTTGAGGGAAACCGAGAGAGCTTGTATCTTACTCCTTTTTTAGTCGGTGCCTCACCCAGAGCCGCTACTATGGCAAAATACTGAATTACACGTTTCGTGTTTACTGTTTTGCCAGCACCAGATTCTCCGCTATGAGTATCAAGAAATGATTGAATGATAAGACATTTGAAAAACAAAAAAGAAAGAAAAGTACCACAGCAAAGAACATTAGAAAAAAACAGTGCAACAAAATGTTCTATTAAAACAAAAATCAAAAGTTGGATGTGTAATCTAAAAAAAAGTATATTCTCAGTGGCCGAATTTTTTTTCCCCACACTGAAAATGTCTCTCTCTCATCACAAAAATACAGAATGTGCACAGGTATGTCCAAACTTACGTGATTAGCATGGACTGATTCTCACGATCTGTGGGGGGTTAACAATAACATATTTGTTTCAGGTCATAAAGGGCCTTTCTTAATTGGCTAAAGTGTGAAATGATCCCTCCTGGAAGTTATTAGAGGGCAGGGAAGAGACAAGCAATTCTTTAATTTGATACTTACTGCGCAACATGTCATTGTAGGCATTGTCAGCAATGGAATAGATGTGAGGTGGAGCCTCGGAGCGGCGTTTGCCTTTGTAGGCAGCCACTACAGGGGCCGTGTAGACGGGAAGCCATTTATATGGGTTCACGGTCACACAGAAGAGTCCAGAATACGTCTGCCATGAGAAGATTTGACAAGATTAATCTCAGGTATGGTATATAGTCAGGATAAATGGCACAAATCTTTAGGCCAGAGGTCTTCAACCTTATTCAAAGAAAAAATAACTTTATTTCTCATCATGTGACTTTTATATTTATCCCGATCTCATGAGAAAACAACTATTTTAATGAGCTGGCATTTTGCATGAATTCATACAATTTGATTTGTCCAAAAATTTAAGATTTTTAGAAAAAAGAAAACCAAACATACCCGTCAGTGGGGTGTAAGCAGACTGTACAAAAACAAATGTGTGAGATTGTAAAAATGTATATGAATTACCCACCAATTCGCCAAAAACGTAAAATAGTTACACATTGCCATAAGAGTGTGCTGTTATATCTCCTAATGAGACAATTTCAAATGCCAATTTTACTATTAACTTTTCTTTTATATATATGGACTTCCAAATTTTAAATTTCCCATGTACAGGATCTGTTTAAAAGCTCTTCAGGAAAACATAACTTCCCAGAGATGACTTTATGAGGTAGGCTATATTGACTGTGGCACTTATAAAGGTCATGCCTCTAGGGAATTCACTTGTATTTGTCCCTTGGCAAAGGCAAGTGTTAAATTCATTACTGTGACCGTAAAGTCCTATGAATAGTGCCGCCCCTCTATGTTTAATGCTCTGGTCAGGTTATTTGTGGCATCAAAGATTAGTGAGAAAGGGCAGATCATTTCTTTGCTTTGAGCTGTGATGTGATGGTACCAACATAGATCATCCAATTGCTGTAGCGCCTCCGCAGATTATAGAGCACTGAAGCTTCATTCAGGTGTGTGAGCATGGCCATGTCCTCTATCATGTCAAATTTAGGAGGGTTCATCTGTTGAATGTCATCCTCCTTCACAGTTAAGCACTGCAGGATTTAGAGGCAATAAGCAGGGTTACAGAAAACATGGGACAGAAAAAAAGATCCATTATTAAAAGCAATATTTGGTTCTGATTGGTCAATCGCACACTGAGCTGTCAAATATGTTTTTATTTTTAAATGACCGCTAAACTGGATCACCAGTTCATGTCAACAAACTGGCGCTACTTTCATACCACTCCGCCGTCCCTGTCTTTTCATTCTAGCGCACGTAAAAATAGTTAGTAGCGCCACCTGGCGACTTAAAACGGTTACTACTACCGCTTGTAATGACAAATAGCCTCAGTGGAAGTTATTATTTTTAATATATCAGTAAACATGGTAAAAGTTAATAAAAGGATAGAAGCTTAGAAGAAAACCAACACGTTGATCAGAATAACATCGACCCGGTAAGATACAGAGTGGATGATGAAAACTTAAAATAGGCCTAGAGAAAGACAAGTTAGGCTACATTGCAGACCAACATGATAGTTAACTAGTCCATCGTCCAACTAGTCCAACTTGGATTGCAGATTAATATTAGCCTAATACTGCTACTACTAGAGGCCTGTAATTAAATGTCTTCGTCTTTTACATTGTAATGAGCTATTTTTCTTATTTAAAAACTTCAAAGTAGGCTAATCTACATGTAAAATAGTAGCCTAAACTCAAAACAATATTTCATGTCGGTATATTTATGTATTACCACAATCGTCATTATAGAAAAATCATGATTACAGTTTAATTTCATTAACTGAGATCTAATCCAATCAGAAACACTATTAATAATGAAGCAAAAGTCCGTTGTGGCATATCCACTAATCATTAAATTAGGATGTCAATTGTTTTGACACGATAAATTAAATTGAACTAAAAAGCCTTACCTTCCCGTCCTTGGTCTCCACGATGACTTTGTCACCATCAATCTCCCTGATTTCCACGTCAATGTACTCGTCCTTTTCATCTGGTATCCACGCGCGTTTCTTTCCTGCGCACAAGGGAGGCTGTCAGTGAGCATTATCCAGTCTCCGACAAAGTTGTTCGTTGGTTTGATTGTTATAAATCCAATCATTCAATGCCAAATTTATCTATGCTAAATTTATCAACATTAACAAGTTAAGAACCTAACGTGCAATTACGAACACCTAAAAGACGCCGCGTAAACGAGATGGCAAGTATTTCAAAGAGAACTGAAGTGTTTGTATCCGCCGTAAAACATTTGTTGAAGTCACTTGAAAATGTATTTCAAGTACCATCAAACGCAACAGTTTGCGCTGCCAGCAGCTCCAGGTCGGTTTTGCGCAGAAACGGAGCCGCTTCTCCAAACTCCTTCATATCCAACAGTCTCGACATGATAAATCCACCGCTCCCTTACTTACTGAAGATAAAACTTTCCAGATACCTTAAAAGAAGACAAATATTTTAGTTTACACTTAAAATGAAATCATTAAAAATAAACAAAAAATATAATATTATGTTGACAAAAAATCAGTACAAATAAACTTGTAAACATTGCAGGAATAATTACTATTACAATGTAGAAATTAAATATATATTCCAGGAGGTATATTATATAAAACAAAGCAGTTAATTATTGACAGAAAATAAGATTTTAGTTTTAAGATACTAATTTGATGGCATTTTATGATTTATGTCATTATTGTAGTATTATAAACAAATGGTCAAGTAAATGAAATGAGTTAAGGTATCCAGTCATAATGTGCTAACTGACCTTAACACGGACTGAATGGGTGGAGTGGCCAAACTCCTTTTATCATCTCCTCCAAGGTCACGGTCACAGAAATGATCATGTGTCACCTCCTCCAGCGCCTATTGGTGCTCACTGTGTCCCCAAACTGACACAAAAGGGCAAGCCACATTTTTATCTTTACCCAAACCCAAGCTTAGTTATTTTTATAGCAACTTTAAGTTATACAGGCTAAGTGGAGGGCACTGATCAGAAACTGCTCGATAGTCTTTTCTTTTTTAATACAAAAAAATCTAGTTACTTTTAAATTTTCAATCAATTTAGCTACAGAACTGACTTTAAATCATTATTTTTTTTCTGCTTTTCAACAATTTAAAACATAAACAGCAGTAAAAACAAATATAACATCATTCAAAATTGTTTTTAGATTATTTGTATAAGTGGAAATGCAAATTCATTTTTTATTTTCTTTTTTGTTCATGTTCATTCTTGACCATTACATTTGCTACAGGTTTGATAGTCTTTTCTTTTTTAATACAAAAAAATCTAGTTACTTTTAAATTTTCAATCAATTTAGCTACAGAACTGACTTTAAATCATTATTTTTTTTCTGCTTTTCAACAATTTAAAACATAAACAGCAGTAAAAACAAATATAACATCATTAAAAATTGTTTTTAGATTATTTGTATAAGTGGAAATGCAAATTCATTTTTTATTTTCTTTTTTGTTTATTTTCATTCTTGACCATTACATTTGCTACAGGTTTGATTCTTAACTTGTGTAAATTTCTCACTTTATAATAAATACATGTTATGTAAAAATTTGAGTAATTTATGCAAGCAGTTAGTGAGTTAATTTTACATGATCACTGTCTTTCAAACTGATTATCAAAATTATGTTTAGTGCTAATGGTGACATTATCAGCTCTGTAACTGCTGTAACCATAACAAACGTGCAGAATTATGCATCAACTTAACACCTAAGTTTTTAATGAAGGCCGTAATAATTAAGAATGAACATATTCCTCCTTAAAGTTTTCTCAGTTCATAATTTTTTTCAGAGTTTAGGCTATATTTTGTTTTCAACACCAACAATCATCTGAGTGGCTGTGGTCACTGTAAATTCCCCCTGGTCCCTGCTTGGATAAAGGTTACAGAGATCCACTCAGCGGCAACAAGCAACACCCTTACCATTGGCTCTTTAACATCTCTTCAATAACTCGTCAACAATGCTCTCCTCGACATGCAGGACAAGTATTAGGTGAACATAATGGCCATATGTTCAGTCTTCTCCCTTACTCTAATTGCTTGTTTGTGGAATCCTTTGTTGTAAACGCCAGTGGAGGGAAGCATTGTATGTGTGTGGCCACAGTAAATGCAATCCTAGACTAAAGTAAAGGGTCCCTTGTGCTTGACATGATATGGGATGCTAAAAATGCGTGCCAAAATAAGCCAAGATGCACTGCCCTTAATGATAATAGCAACATAATTGAGATGGATTTTCTTTCCACCATAGAAGCGAGCACAATTTTCTGATTGACTAGTAGTGAAATCAATACAATAACTCCAAATCTGTCTCTAAATCTTTCATAAAAGTGGTATAAAGACATAGAGAATATTTCAAAATAAAAGCTCAAACCCTCACTCTGAGTTTACACGTTTTGATGTCCACATATTCAAGAAATGACAGTGGCTGTAGCATTTCTGTCGTAAAGAAATGGCCAAATATTAAAGCTTATGTGGACAGTTGAATTAAATTTTGTTTAGTCAATATTAAACAAGGATTAGATCGTGCTATTAAGTATCAGAATAATCTCCATTACCAAAATAATCATATATATATATATATATATATATATATATATTATATTATATTTATGAAAAATATAATTTAATATGATTCAGTCAACAAGGCTGCATTAAGCTAATTACGCTAATTTTTAAGCACTGGATCAGTCGGAGGTATTTTTTTTAAGGTAGCTTCTGCATGTGGCTTCAGACCTTCTCATATAATAATTAATTCACACATCCATGCCACTTCACTGCCAACATTCACTTTTGATACACGAAATGGCAGGTGTGGTGCAGAACTTTCCAGACAAAGTGCTAAAATAACAGGCCTAAATTCAGCTTATTATGCAGGCAGCCGCTGCTACTTTTCCACTATGGTGTCAGTGCAGTAATTGAGCGTCTTGGAGCTGAGTGCCTCTTTTTACACACCGGCCCCAGTGGATCTAACCTTGAGATCAGTGTCCTTGTATGTGGAAAAGGAGTAAAGAGTGTGGACCAAAAGGGGAGGGGCTCATAGTGTCCCAATATAGACGTGAATACTCCATCCCTGCCTCATGCCAAAGGCTGACATTCCTGACTAAGAGCAATAGACAAGGCCTATTGTTAAAGACAGAGCACTGTTGCTCTGCTCATTGTTTGAGCAAGAAATCTCTCAACAAAATGACACATTTACAGGATGCAGACAGCATTATGAAGAACTTTGAAACCTGTTACTGCTATTATTATCAAATCTCATAGCATTTTAGTGGAATTACTACAAATGATTGTCGTTGATGGGACTGCATGCAGCTATCTTTTGGCAAAGCATGGAGTGTTACATTGATGACGGCAACTTTCTTGCACTTTGGTTAGATATAGCAAGCCAGTTGAGGGCTATTCTGGGACGCTTCATAAGTGTGGCAGCTGGGTTATGTACAGCCTCACTTGCAGGACTGTGCATAAAAAAACGTTGACAGACAGATAAAACGTGAGAGATAATGAAATTGGAGGGTGCCTGCTGTAACATTTTAAATCCTATTATACATACGCAACATTTAGGAAGATTAAAATAGCTGTGAAATAACCACAGTAATTCAGCAACACAATCTCAGAAACGAGCCAGACTTTTATGCATGCATATATTTATCTGCATATTTATCGGTTGTTGCGAAACAGTAGAGTTAAGTCAGATCATCCCGATTGAAACGGATTCCTGGAATCAAAGTTGCAACTGCAGTTGGGTCACAGTTGTTTTAGATCATTGTGCACCAAATGCCAGCAGGCTTAGAGACTGAAGTGGAGGGAGGCTGAGATTTACAGGCGCACACACACTTTTAAGGGGGTAGACCACCACACATACATACTTAATTTGTCATATAAGTCCTGATAATTCAAATAAACACCCAGCCTGGCAAGTGGTAATAGGAAAATTAGTAAAACATGTCAGTGTTTCAAATAATATAGTGCCGGTGTCCACCAACGCCCTTTAAAGGAGAATTCACTGGTGCCAGTTAGCAGCAGCCACTCCATTGAGTTCAACACTTGGATGTCAGCTAAGCGTCCGCAAAACCTTTCAGCACTTGTGCTGTCTCTGTCGCGAGTCATCCATCCATCCGATGGGAGACGGGAAAGCATATTGAGGAGACACACGTTAATACCTCAGCTCTTCAGTAATCTCACTCAATACCCTGAGCAGAGCCCAACACAAACACACAAACAGGCAATGAATGTATGAATCAATTAGTCTTTTAGCAAGTGGGGGGTTAAGAGACTCTGCTCCTACCCCTGTGGCTTCAGACAATAGACTGTCTTTCGGTGGGTTAAGTCATGGCCTTTGGCCCTAGCTGGGGATACCAGCATCTTTAGCTGGTTTTCTATTTATGCCCTGTCACAGCATACCTTTGCTCGGCTATCTCTCCGCCACGTGGCTTTATCTAAACCAATGCAGACAAGCGGTCGCACTTTGGGATATCGCAGCAATCCCTGCCTCATTCCAGTAATGCATTAAGCGTCCCCAGGCTACTTCATACTGATGTGGTGACGATCACCAACATGACTGGTGTAGCAAAATTAACTGGTTCTTTTTGTCCACCTTGATGATGTTTTAATTTTACGCAGTTTAAATCATGGAGGCCTTGTAAATGGATAATATTTAAAAAAAGGCAGTGTTTCTTTGTTGTTTCTTTGAAATTAACTACACCTGGGGTTTTAAGGGGTTTTTCGCATGTGAAAGGCCCCTAATATGATGATCTCCTTGTGAGGTACCCCCTCTGAAAATATAAAGGCTGCTATATTTTCGTGTATAAAGACCATTTTATGCTGTGTGAAAAAAAGTGTAATATACATATTAAATGATTGGCTTTTATATTACTATTATTATGTCATATATACTATTAGGAATTTTATTAATATTTTTGAATTAGGTTTTATTTTTATATTTTCTGGTTTCATTTTAATTTTAGTTTATTTCAACAAAAATGTTTAACGGTTTTCCTCAGAGAGGCTTTTATTTAACAACAATAAAACACAAAAGTCCAAAACATGGAAATAAAGTGTCCAAATAAACAGCAGTTGCTATTTGTTATCCCCAATTCTTTTGGCCACCTTTTCACCTGTTTTGGACTTTTATTTTTATTCATGTTAAATAAAAGCCTCTTCGAGGCCTGATACTCACTGTGTCTGTCGTTGCTCCTCCTGCCACAGTGTATAAACTGGAAGAGAAACATTTCCAGTTCAACTCGAATTTATTTAGCACTTCTCACAATAGACATCATTCCAGAGCAGCTTTACAGTTAATTTTGACCGCCCTAGAAATCTATAATTATAAAAAAAAATTCTCTCTCAAAATGTTGAAGTGTAAAAAAATTTTTTTAACAATGTTAACAAAATCAGGCAATTCAGTGATAAAAGTCCAAAACATGGAAATAAAGTGTCCAAATAAACAGCAGTTGCTATTTGTTATCCCCAATTCTTTTGGCCACCTTTTCACCTGTTTTGGACTTTTATTTTTATTCATGTTAAATAAAAGCCTCTTCGAGGCCTGATACTCACTGTGTCTGTCGTTGCTCCTCCTGCCACAGTGTATAAACTGGAAGAGAAACATTTCCAGTTCAACTCGAATTTATTTAGCACTTCTCACAATAGACATCATTCCAGAGCAGCTTTACAGTTAATTTTGACCGCCCTAGAAATCTATAATTATAAAAAAAATTTCTCTCTCAAAATGTTGAAGTGTAAAAACAACATTTTTTTAACAATGTTAACAAAATCAGGCAATTCAGTGATTTAAACCATCAGACAATAGTCAATAAGGGTTCTGTTTGTGTCTTATTGTTATTTTATTGTCTGCTTAATAAATAAATGTAAATATATTAATTAGAAATGTTTGTTTTTATCAGCTAAACAGCTTGGCAGTGGAGCACGGGCCTGATTCCCTAACTGGTTTTATTTAAGCTGCCTAAACTGAGCAAAAAATATAAAGGCTCTGTCATGGGCATAAACTAG
This sequence comes from Sinocyclocheilus anshuiensis, assembly GCF_001515605.1. Classification (NCBI taxonomy): domain Eukaryota; kingdom Metazoa; phylum Chordata; class Actinopteri; order Cypriniformes; family Cyprinidae; genus Sinocyclocheilus; species Sinocyclocheilus anshuiensis. Next base: position 2,387,144 of record NW_015539889.1, on the reverse strand, counting down.
AGTGAAAGCAGCTCTATCCCTCATCGTCTTAAGAAATTTTAAACCTGATTCATTTGTCCGACCAGTTGTTACTCTGATAACTTGCTAATATGGAGATCTTGCTAATATAGTTGGCATGTCTTGCTGAGTGCCGTCTACGGAGGTCATCTCTCAGGCTACCTGAAGACAGCATGCACATCAGATGAATGAGGTGTAAACACATTTACGTTGCCCTCCTCATAGCTTTTACCATGGTTCCTCTGAACCGTACGAAGGCAGTGATTCGCATGCCAGAGGCCACAGTTAATCTTTAAGGTGGTGTGGAATGTAAGGGGGTTTGCCCACTACTGAAGTCAGTTTACCCTGTCCCGGGGGAGCGTGGCACCTGTCTCACGGAGCAACTGCTTAAGACACAGCCTGCCCATGACACAGATGGCTTTCAGCATGCCTTTCCCAAAGACTAAAGAGCAGCATCTGAACTGTGAAGCACACTTTTTAAAACTCTTTTATCATTCCCTTCACATGTTTATTTGAACCATTTTTAGTTTTAAACACAAAACTCTTAGCAAGCATATTTTGGTGGGTGTACATGAAAATATTGCAAATATACTCGTGTTTATTCTAATAAATTGTTCATGTATTTTATCTTCAGTTAAACAGGCAGTAGAACTTTACTCAAAATATTTAGACAATTAAAGTAATGAAGAGGGCGCTTCATTACTTTAATTATTTTAATTTTGTTAAACAAAAGAGGCAAGGCCACATTGCCATGGCAATACTTCATTAGTTAGAGGAGATCTAACAAATAAATAAAACTTACTGAATACAGTAAAATATGTAGCTCATGATGCTATATGTATAAATGGTGTTTTTGCAAACAAACAGGAGCAGCAGCAGGGCAGGACAGCAAGCACCTCGGCTCATTATAAATCTACATTACAGCATGCAGTCAGGGATTCTTGTTAAAGATGGCGTTCTATTATATTTGGAAGCCAAGGACACATTTGGGGAATAGTATGGTGTGCCTATCGCACTGTATTGTGTAATAATAATCAATTTTATGTTTATTTTAGTAGTGTGTACAAACCTTTGACTGGTAGTGTACACTAGCATTAAAAAGTTGTGGGTCAGTAAGACTTTTTACTTTACTTTTATTTCATTTATTTCTTTATTTTAAATTAATACAGTTGCTGAAATAAATCTAAAAAACTTAGCAGGATTTAGAATGCTGATGATCATTAATAAACGTGTCATCATAGTCTGTGAAAAGGGTACGTTAGAATGATTTCTGAAGATTCATGTTACACTGAAGACTGGAGTAATTGCTGCTGAAATTTCAACTTTGCCAACACAGAAATAAATTACATAAAAAAAAAAACATTCAAAAAA
>NW_015539889.1:2381814-2385554 GCF_001515605.1 Sinocyclocheilus anshuiensis | reverse complement strand
TTTCAACTTTGCCAACAAAGAAAAAAATTACATAAAAAAAAAAACATTCAAAAAAAAAAAAAAGAGTTATTTTAAATTGTTATAATATTTCACAATATTACTGTTTTTACTGGTTATTTGATCAAATAAACACATCCGTAGTGAGCATAAGAGACTTCTTTCAAAAACATAGAAAAAAATCTTACCAACACCAAAATTTTGAAAGAGAGTATGTATATGTGTGTGTGTATATATATATATATATATATATATATATATATATATGCATGTATATACTGTATAGCCATCATCCTAAAATTGGGAACAATGTATATAATATAATTTAAAAAAATGAACTGAAATTACTTGACGATAACACAAAAACTTTAAAGTCGAAACATTTATCCATTTAATTTTCCCTCTGTTAATATGTCTGGCATATTTGTGTAAATACGAAATACAAAAATAAGTGCTTTTTAATGATATGCATGAACATTTACAGTATTTTTTGTGCCTTCATGTCTGCAAGTGAATACATTTTGGAAGATGTCTGCAGCAATACTGGAAATCAGGAAGTTAAATTGCTTTAGCGCTATGTGTAATAAATGGCTTGGCAGGAAAATATGGCAATACTACTTTGACACATGTAATGGCACTCCTCAGGGGCTTGATATCTGTCTACAGTGAGAGAAAGGGTGTCGGTTGTGTGTGCATCACTTGCACTTCTAACATTGTGGGGTATTGGTGTGAACCCCAAAGCATCTTGAGAAGTGTTGTTTCTTGGCAGAGTCTCAGGCACTTGAGCAGTGTCACTAAACCCTTCTAGTGAATTAGGTGTTCATTTTGCACTTAATGATACTAAACTGACAATTTAGAGCATACTTGAAAAGTTTTGCACATGCAGTGACATCCAGTTGTAGTTTTCATTTATTAATATTTACTATTTTCTTTGATAGTGATGCTATAAAAGAACTATTTTTGGTTCCCCAAAAAAACTTTCAGTGAAGAGTTCTTAAAATAATTTTTTTTTCTTTGTGTTAAGAACATTAATAATCTAATGACCCTTTTTCAACTATAAAGAACCTTTTGGGCAATGGAAAGAATCCATGGATGTTAAAGTTTCTTCAGAAAACCATCAATGCTAGTAAAGAACTTTCATTTTTAAGAGTGTACCTGCTATATGGATATTTAACTTGTGCTTTGCAGTATGATTTTAAAGATAAAACGGGTCTCACTGTTGAAACCTGAAAATAACAACATTTCCACTTTGAAATTAATCAAAGACACACTGTGTCACAGTCATTATATGCCATCTCCATCATCAAAATTTTAAAAGGGGATTCCATATAATTTACACTACTTTGAGTATGTCCTAATAGCTAGCAACATTGGGGGGGGGAATATGGCTGCTTATTTTTAATATTTGTGTGATTATTTGTGCAATTTTTTGTAGGAACAATTAAAGAAAAATGTTTGGGGTTAATTTGGAACAACCCTGTTGTCTCGATTCATACAATATTTGTCATTATTCATAATTATTTTAAATAATAAAAGGAGAAGAACATATTATTCAGATTTCTCCAAAATAATGCCTAAAGAATACATGTATAATCCTGCTCCTGGAGGGCCACCACCTTCATGCAGAAATTAGCTCCATCACACCTGCCTGGGAGTTTCTTGTGATCCTGAAGACCTTGACTAGCTAGTTCTGGTGTGCTTAATTAGGGCTGGAGCTAAACTCTGCTGGAAGGTGGCCCTCCAGGAGCAGGACTGGACACCCGTGTGCTGTAGTCTGTTTTGTACTGCTGTGAAGTGCGTATGGCGCCCTCTAGAGATATTGTCTAGTCACTGGCAGTGGAAGTGCAGGTGTAGTGAGCGGGAGTTTGGTGTCCTAGAAAGTGTTTGGACAACTTGCTTTTCACATTAGACGTGAGACTACAGTGCCCAGTTACATGCTCTGAAGTACATTCTGTCCGGACAAACAGTGATGCAACATGCCGCCGGTGTCTTTATGACTAAGTATGATCCTGATTTAAAGTCGATTTTTCATTATCACGTGAATCTATGCATTCACTGTTTTTCTTTTCAGGCATTCTTTCTCTGGATGTCATATGGACAGGAAAGGGTTATCTGACAGGAAGTGGAAGTCCTCATGCCGCCCCATCCTGTGACTGAAGGCCTGTGAGCCAGGAACCCTGACCCCCCCCTCACTCCCCGTCCCTCCGCAGGGCATGGCTGCCCGCTTGTGTTTTGGTAATCTTCATCCACCCTGACCTGCTGGCCTGCTGCTGGCGCCAGCAGTCTCAGAGCCCCCCGCACCCCCCGATCCCCCCAGCTAATTCAGTCCAGCTGTTGCAAGGTGCCTCGGCCACCCCCCCACCCGTCACTGCACTTGCCATATCCCTCACTAACACTAATATGCTGCCTCTGCGGAAAAGACAGAGCACTTTTTATGTTCTTGTGAGAACCAGGTATAAGAGGAACCTTGCAACAGTTATTTAGTGAGTAAAAGCAATCTGTTCAAGCTGACCGGAGAGTTTAGTTTTGACCAAAAATGTAGATTAACATACCAAAATCATTTTCATCATTTATATTTTTGTCTTGTCTTCCAGTAAAAAGTCTTATAATCCTTACAAACAGTGATGCAACATGCCGCCGGTGTCTTTATGACTAAGTATGATCCTGATTTAAAGGGCAAATAACTAATGGCATCTCCCACTACTTTCCCAGGATTCTCCAAGTCTGCTTATGTAATTACTGTCGTGTTAATTATATGTACTTGAATGTGTATACCTTTACTAAATGGCAACCAAAATTAGCAGTGAGATATTTATCATTTTAATTGGCACTATTTATTTAGGGGCGCTGAATTTTAATTGGCCACTAGATGGCCTCAAGTGCCACTTTAACCGTCGAGTTAACGGTTTAGAGTAAATCATTGTTCATAGACTGAAAATTACCATTTAGTTAACAAGGCTTTTCATATAATCAATTTTGAATAACTTAATACTACAGATCCTATTTTAGCATTATAAACTACTTTGTTTTGTGGGGCTGTGATTCATTGATGACACCAAGGCAAAACAAAAGTAGTTTGAAGGATTTCCTTGCTGTTTAAGTGTTCATATGTGTTAGAGATGACATTTTAAGGTCTACATGCCTGTAATGTCTGGAAATGTGTTTCTCTACCTCATATGGAATTTGTTCTTGAACATTCCCCACTTCACATCCAGACATGGTGGCTGAGTGTGTTTACACACCATTTGGCTTCCAAATCTAATAAAATGTCTATATTTAGAGCTTTATAGCAATGTTCTCTCTGTTTTCATTCCCTTCTCCCACTAATTCTAAATATCTTGATCTTATGTCGTGTTCACTCAGCGATATGAACTATGATGGGGAGTATGTCTCAGCAAAAGCTGCTAACAACATTAGCTCTGACAAGAACGATGCCTTGTTCGATTTTTCATTATCACGTGAATCTATGCATTCACTGTTTTTCTTTTCAGGCATTCTTTCTCTGGATGTCATATGGACAGGAAAGGGTTATCTGACAGGAAGTGGAAGTCCTCATGCCGCCCCATCCTGTGACTGAAGGCCTGTGAGCCAGGAACCCTGACCCCCCCCTCACTCCCCGTCCCTCCGCAGGGCATGGCTGCCCGCTTGTGTTTTGGTAATCTTCATCCACCCTGACCTGCTGGCCTGCTGCTGGCGCCAGCAGTCTCAGAGCCCCCCGCACCCCCCGATCCCCCCCGCTAATT
>NW_015539889.1:2367403-2381630 GCF_001515605.1 Sinocyclocheilus anshuiensis | reverse complement strand
CACTGTTAATTTTTACTTTACTTTTACTTTTTCTTTTTCTTGTTTTAAGCATAAAATGGACATATCAGTGCATGTTTTTTCCTCTTATTCCTTAAGGCCGTCTCTACCAATATAACACATTTAAAAAAAAAATATATATATATATATATTTTTTTTTTATATATATATAATTTTTTCTTACAGTAAAATTACCCTTAAAACAATACAAATAAATGTTTATTTTTGTATTATATTATGTATATTATCATTTATATGATTTTTTTTATTCATATTTATTTTAGGTTTATTGTTTATTTATTTTATTATTAGTTTTCTTACCCCACTGTTATTTTATTTAAAAAAAATTCCATCCAGGCCAAATCTTTGCATGTGTTTTCCTCGTATTCCATAAGGCTTTCTCTGCCAAAATAACGCATTTAATTTGTTTGCTTGTTGATGTCTTTGTTACAAATATAAGACCTTCACGAAGACATATAAATTCCAAAAGATTTGTTTAATTTCCCGCTGAAACGTTTCAACAGCCGTTCTCGCATTAGCATGAATGCGAACAGACCCTCCGTTGACTTGCCATGTCCATATTGAAATCACATGCAGACCATGAGGTCTCTGAATGAGCAGATGATAGAGAGGGCTCTGTTTCCTCTATGTGGATGAGTGCAGAGGAATGCAGCGCTTTAAGAGACCTCTATATCTGGTGCACTTGCTGGGTTTTGTGCATGTTTATATAGGAGACATATAATTGTGTGCTTTGTTTAGAAATTGCCTGTGTTTTTGTGGCCAGTGCCACCTTGCTTGTTTTTGCCAAAATGTCCTAAATGGTAGTAGTCTATAGAGACATGGAACTTTTGATGTTCCTACCACACCCAGAGAGAGAGAGAAAGGGAAAGAGAGTAGGTGAACTCGTGTAATGTTGGCTCAAATGGTCAGGTTGCTGTGGGATTTCCTCCCTCAACCCTATGATGTTCTCTTGTTCCCCTCATCCCTCTTTTCTACATTTCCTGTTGAGATTTACAACATTAGTTCTCATTGTGCATATAAAACTGTTTTTAAATATATATGAACTCTACCTTAACAATTTAATTAAAACAAATTTGAACTATTTGGAAAGTTGCATTACAAAAAAAGTTCACCTAGGTGTCAACCAAGTCTTTAATGCATGCATTTAATGCATCTTTCTAAGCAAACACGAGTGTTTGTTTTGTAAAGGGCCATTTAGAAGGTGATTCATGCTCTCTGGTCCAGGAACAGAGACTCAAACCACTTAACAAACCGACCATGTCGCAGAGACAATGAAAAGCCCCTTCCTGCTTCGTAAAAGTGAGAAGCCCTTTCACAACTGATGGCCGACAGGTGATTGCACAAGGACGATGTCATTGTTTGAACTGCAGACAGGTGTTTGTGCCATTTGCCCACTTCAGACTTATCACTGGGGTGTTAAAAGTGAGGGTGGGTGGAGGAGGGCTGGCCGAAGCCTACTGGTATGTGAGCAAAAGCCGTTATACTACAGTTCTTTGATCTAAGGTGTGAATGTCCGGCATGGTGGGCGAGTGTCACTCATTTAGCGTTCCAGTGAGAGACAGGTTCTTTTTATGGAGCTCTGCATTAAAACGGTGCTGTGAAAGACCTGCCGGTCCACGTGCCACTGCCTAAACACACAACTACCTTTGTGTAAGTGAACATGGGAGCATAAGAACTATTCTTATAGTAATGTTACCCAGCACTAATGATGACTAATAATGAAAGGTATCTTCCAGAACATTGCAAAAATCTTTTTCTTAAGTATTTTGAACTATCAGTTATCTTTATATAAAATGATTTATATTTATTGTATTTGTTTGATATTTCTTTTATATATTCTAGTCTTACTACATTATTTACTCCTACATTTTAAGGATAATACAAATCTAAAGAAAGATCTTTTTTTATAAACAAAAATACTTAATACTTATGAAGCACGTCTTACTTACATAGTTTTACTTCTCAAGTACATTTATCTTGTTTTGAGGATGTATAGATATTTTTACTTAGATTTTTATTTTAGTTATTTATTTATTTTTTGCAGTGAAGTTAAATATCCTCCTAAGGTTCCCATACTTCTACATAGATGATCTGTTTTAGATCTCCTCCTCTTTCTAGATTTCATGGTCACCACAGAGTCTCTGCATCACAAATTGATGTCAGAGAGAGGAAAGGAGTTGAATGTAGGAAAATACTTTGATCTACCATGACATTATTTAATAACATGGCTGACTTTACCTTTTAAATCTACATTTTTAGATTTTAGTCTGTATGTTCATGGCTCATTAGAATTTTCAAGCCAACATTCCTAGAACCCAAAGCTCAGTTGGGTGGCAAATCTTTCAGCATTCTTTGCGTGAAGCCTTTTTTTACTTTTGGAAAGGGAAAACAAGCAGCCAGTTTAATCACTTCAGCATGTGAGAGTTGTTAAACTGACAGAGGAGAACAAGAAAGCAAGAATATCTGCTTTGTTTAACATGTATTCATTAAAGTTAGTAAATGGCAGCATTTACAGTCTCCAATGTGGTGTATGACTGATATGCAACACATATGGAGCCATTTTCTCTTGGGGGCCCTGAAAAAACACATAAACATTATATTCCCTATAATGAGCTTTTTAAACCCCTCAAAAGAGGGATGTCCGGAGTCAAATCTCACATAGCCCCCTCAAAAGAGCTTGATGCACCCATGCTAGCATATATGAGGATATGAATGCGTGTGTGGTTGTGAGTTTTGGAGGAGTTTCATCTCATTTCCTGCTCAAGATCTCTGACATTAATGAGCAAATCCCCCCCCCCCCCCTCCTCCCCCTCATAATATGTTAGTTTAGAGATTGTGGGTTGTCAAACTCCTCCAAACAACAGGATGAGAAGATCAGAACGATGCCTCATAGAGGATTAGAGACTGCATGTAGATCAGGGTGACCGCGAGGTTGCAAAATGATTCTCGTCATTACGAGGCTGCTGTTTGGTCTCTCTGCAACAAAAAGACCACCCCTGGACGTATGTATTTGTGTTGGGGGAAGGTGCTGGTGGGTTGCATGATGTTATATGACAGCTGTAGATAGACTGTGTATGGTTGAGTGTTAGTTTGTGTTAAATTGTTTAGTTAGTTCGGTAAACTGAGAGCCATCCCACATCATTCCTGTGTATAAACAGCTTTTCATCAATCAAGCATTCATTTTTGTTTTCTATATTTGAAGGACAGTTGTTCAGAACACACCCAGCCAGTAGTTCTCCATCTCACGCCCCTTTTTACAGGTCGACAACAACAGGAAAACCAAGAGTTAAATTCTCGAAATGCTGCGAGGTTCCATTGATCTAACAGTAAAGTTTTGACACTTGTCCATCTGGGCTTGAGTCTGTGAATAACGACACTCTTTTCCCTCCGCATATGTGAGGAAAAGCCTGGGCAGCGGGAGCGGAGACCAGGATACAAGCCACTATATGCTCAGGAACAAGTTAAGTACGACCTGTGAGGCAGAGACCTAAAATTGGACTTACATCCTCCATGTGCCTCACTTCCCTCTCACTTAGTTTTTCAACCAACGCCTACATTCATTTTTACAGTCAAGGATGTTTCTCTTGTTTTGGCAAAAATTACAGTCTTACTTGCATGAGTCATTAGGCATTTCTATGACTTTAAGCAATGTGCATTGATGAGGATATTTCAAATAAGTGGTGTGTCATGGTCTTAAATGATAATTGGTACAATGTGTCATGTCCATGAACATAGTAAACTCTCACTAATAATTCAACAAGAACCATGTGAGAAGTTTTATTCTATTAGACCTTAAAGGTGAAGTGTATAATTTATACACTACTAGTGGCAGCAAATGGAATTGCAATCTGTTTGTTTGAAAGGGACAGACATAATGTGGATTCAGTAACACTTTATAATAAGGTTATTTGTTAAAGTTAGTTAATGCATTAGGTACAATGAATGAACAATGGACAATACTTTTACAGCATTTATTATTTGTGGTTAAAGTTAAATTTTACATACAAATATATTTTAACATTTGTTGTGTATATATATAGATGATTATATTTTATATTTACATTTACATTATATTTATAAATTAACAGAAACCTAGAATAATAAATGATGTACAAATTGTTTTATTGTTGTTGTGATATTATTATTAGTTATATTTTCTTATTTTTATTTTTAAATAAATATAATTGTAGTAGTAATAATTATTTAATACAAAATTGTAATAAGAATAACATTTTATTCATATCCTTTTTATAGATTTGTTTATAGCTTTTGATTAATTATTTTTATAATTTTTTCTTAACAATTGATACATTCGTGTTTTAACTCAATTTTGCTAGATTTATGCTTAAAACAAGAAAAAACTATTTGGCAACGAAACTGGCATTAAACTTAGGATATATTCACAATGCCAAAGTCTTGTTTTAAGGATATTTAGATGTTTCTACAGGAGTGAAACCTGTTTGAAAACAGTCATGTTTGCAATTATATTTGGTGCCACTAGTGGACAAACCTTTATGTTCAATAGATATTTTTACTAAGGGCACTGTGAGATACGTCTTAAACACCTTTGTTTCCTCTTTGAGCATATGGGAAGATTTTTGGGACTTGCAGTGAGGTTCAAAACCAGTGCATGGACTGAAATTAGAGGCTTCATGCGCTCGCTTAATGTGGATCTCCTCGCTGCAGTATTCTTCCTGTCCTGAGGTTTACATGGTTTATTTTTCTCAGCATGACCCCCACAGTTACCCCAGCCCCTGTGTGTGTGGCAGAGTCGGGGCCAAGGGAGCCCAGGCGCCACACATTCGCGCTCAGCTCTCCTTCCCCTCTCTTCTCACTGGAACTGAGACCTCAGAAACACATGTCTCTGATCAAGTGCAGCCTGCGTCATTGGTTAGCAAACACGCAGCTCCAAGAAAACCAACAGAGAGCACATTCATCTTTAGCAACCCTGTGACTTAGTGAGTGTGTGATTCATTATTCTGTAATAAGGTCTCTCTGCTTCTCCAGCGGCCCTCTGGCAAACTCCGAAGCTCTTGGAGAGAGAGAGATGTGAGCCTTTGTTTGCATTTTGTTTAGCGGTTTTGTTTAGACGCTATTGTTCATGGGAGACCTTGGAGAAGTTGATGCAGAAGTGTCTCTGTCTGTAATTAAGCTTGTACTGTTTGTACTGGGGCACATCTGATGGACAGACATGATGATGAGGGTTATGTGAGGTGAATTTCGAGATAAAGATGTGTGATTCTCTCATGTGACAAGTCCTCCCCAAAGGACTTTCCCATGCCATTGATCCAGAAGCATGTTCTGAACATCTACCTGTCACCCTGAAATAAAGGAGCTACATCTAAAACATTTACCCTTGATTGCACAGATTGTGTCCAGAACCTGAAAAATGCAGTATATGGAAGTAGGAAGTCATCCAGGCACATCTGAATCCATTATTTGTAGATCTGTTCATTTAAATGCCTCCATCTGGTAAATTCTGAAGGTAGCACAGATGTGTCCTTCCAAGCTTATGAATTCTGCTCTTGAAGCTCGGCAGTCGGTTGAAAGAATAAAACAGTGTCCGGTGGAGCTTTTGAAAAGTTTGTTAATTTATGAATTTATAAATATTGAAAAATTGTAAATAAAATGTGCACTTTTTGAAGTGATGTTATAGATGTTAATTATAGTAAAACTAACTTTTTCAAGTAAAATATACACCACTTTTGTGAACAAAAATAATATACACTTTTTTTTATTTCTGTAGTATTTTATAAAATATAAAATATACACTATTTTGTAGTTATTTTTTTTATTACAATTATAAAAAAACTAATTTTTGTATTTATTTTTCAGAAAATTATAATAAAATGTACAGTTTTATTTTTGTAGTTATATTTCTGAAAATTACAATAAAATGTACACTTTATTTTTGTAGTAATTTTTCAAATATATATATAATATACACTATTTTTGTAGTGGTCTTTTAGGAATATATATATTTTTTTTACTTTTATTTTTGTCATGATTTTGTCTAAAAATTGTAATAAAGTATACTTTTATTTTGTAATCATTTTTCAGAGTCGTGCTATGTACCACGTCACGGTCCTCATACCACTGGTGGTACCACCATTTCAGAATCACTGTTCTAGGACATCAGATGTAACATTACGATGCCTTGGAAGGCGGTCCGTAACCGGTTTCCATCATACTTAATAAACAATGTCTCTTAATTCATTGACTGACTGGGCAACGAGCGCGTTTGGTTTCAGACACAGGATACATTACAGTGGTCTGGTGTACTAACAGCAGAGATGCTTGTAATGAACTTTAGAATACCTGTGGTGAGTAATGCGTGACTTTTTGCATTCAGCCAGTTTGACACAGACAGTATGGCGGCGTTGGAGCATTCCCTCAGGCGCTAGTTTGTCGTGGGTGCAGAACCGCTCGTGTTTATAAGAGGCTGACAGCTTCTTCCTGTATCCCAGGCCCTGAGCCCCAAGTCCTGGCCAAGGCCCTAGCAGCGCTCTCCCCCTGATTGAGTGGGAGAGCAGGCGTGGGAGGGAATCTTGAGGGGGGGATGGGGCCCTGCTGCAGCCGTACTGCAGTCACTGAACACTTGAGCCCACTTGTTCTCTCCCTGCAAAGTCAGGCCAATGTAAACTCCCATTTCCTGCCTGGGACTTTGGGTGTCTCTGAGGGAGAGAGATGATCCTCATGTGAAGTAAGGCAAAGACACATCATACTTGTGCTCAAATTTAGCCATCCAAAGTTAAGAAAGAGCGAAAGAAAGGGAGTATAAGAGACACACATGAGCCCTGAGAAAAGGGCTGGAATGTTAAGCACATGCTTTATGGCAGCAGCAGCAGCCACTTTTGGTAAATTACAGTGAACATTCTGGCACTTGGGAACTCGCAGTGGGGAAGGAGTTCTCCGATTTCAGAGCCAGACGTCTCATTATCCCTCAGGAACGACTATATGAGAGTGCATATTTAGTTTTCATTTCTTAGCACAGAATATGCACTAAAAATTGCTGCGGGTTGAATTACAGCAAACTCTCTGGCGGTGCATTGCTCTCTGGCGTGTTGGCTCACCATAAACTTTCCAGGATTGGAAATGTGCTTTTTTGCGTGAATAAGGTTTGATGAATGAGATATTCTAGCATGTGGACTTTTTACCTGCTGACAGAGCAGATTTGAGCTTTATCAGGAATTTCTTCTTCAAAGATTCTCACAGCAACTCTGATAACGTCATCTCATTAGTCTGCCTCTCCCTCCCCTCTGGGCTTGTTACAAATCTACCACATGTAACTGTTCTGCTTCCATTTTATACAGATGTTTTCCTGTCAGTTTTCCAGAGCATTTAGAGGATTGCGTCCTTCCACTGTTGCACTGCTCCTCAAGACAAATTGACCCCAATTGCATCACCAAAACGTAAAGCTTTCTTAAACAGTTCTTTCCAAACCAGCACCCCCCCCCCAAGGATTACACCTCACTGTCGTAAACTACATGTCAGCACCTGACACATGCATTCCAGAGATTGTGTTTGTCTGTGAGTGGTTGGGTGAGTAAATGGGAAGAATCTCCTCATTAACTCTTTCAGACGTTCGGATTTGGGACAGCACATGGAAGGACTTACCTCATGCTCCACATACACACCTACACTTACTATGAGAACTCACTCTTGCTCCTGACAGCAGCTGACTCACTGTCTGGATTCAACAGTTCAGTCTGATTAATGCAGACCTGCGTTTCCACTACTAGCATTTGAGGGGCTTGCAGTACAAGTGCTGTTTGAGGATCCATTTTAGCTTTTTGCATCTTCATTTTTACTGCGTGGACAACAGAGTATGGAAGCCTGTATCCACCTCAAGAGTAAAAAATGAAAAAGGTTGTTGTGAGATAAAGTTTAAACTATGAAATAAAGTCACAATTGCAAGATACAAAAACAAATCATGAGATACAAAGTCGCAAAAAAACACTGAGATATAGAGTTGCGATTGTGATGATAGAAAATTACATGGAGATTTAAAGTCACAATTACAATAAACAGTCACAATTACGAGATATGAAGTTGCGATTGTGAGATACAAAATCACATGGTGAGATTTAAAGTCAGAATTATGAGAAATAAATTTGCAATTGTGAGATGGTCACATGAGATAAAAAATCAAATTGAAAGATTCAGTTACATTTGCAAGAATCAATGTCGCAATTGTAAGATATGAAGTCACACAAGATACAAAATCACATTGTGTAATTCAAAGTGAAAAGAAAACTAAACGCAATTGTGAGACATGAAGTGAGATATAAAACTACATTGTGAGATAAAAAGTTGCAGTTTTGAGATATGAAGTCACAATGTGAGGTATAAAGTTGCAATTCTATAAAGTAAATCGTATTGTGAGATAAATAATTAAATTGTGTGATAAGTCGTGCGAGATTTAAAGTTGTAATTGTGAGACAAATCTGCATTTTGAAAAATTAAGCCCCATTGCGAGATAAAAGCTCACAATCGTGATACAAAAACAATGTGAGATTCAAAGTCATAATGTGACATATAAATTTGCAATTGTTAGATACGAAGTCCCATCGTGAGATATAAAGTTGCTTTTTATTATTATTATTATTATTCAAAGGTGGAAACAGGATTCCATAGCAGATATCAGATCCTAGTTCGGTATGATTATTGAGGCATTACAGTTACACAGGCCAGGTTTAGAGGTCAGCAGATAGACCTGCTTTAAATCAATGCAGCATACACACACAACTCTTCCAACGCTCAAAAGTTAGGCATTACATTTACACAGGCCAGGTTTTGAGGTCAGCAGATAGGAGCGCCTTACATCAGTGCAGCATACACACAACTCTTCCAACGCTCAGAAGCAAAGCTTCCAACATGAAAATATTTATGTAAGACATTCCATCAGTTTGCCTCGCAGCAATTCCTCCAGAGGCAAAGTTACAGTTTGAACGAACACAGAACGCTCAGATGACTAAAACACCATCAGGCCACAATGACATCTTTATGTCTTGTATATAAAAACAGAGCATACACATAAAGATCAACACACATCTGTATGCATAAGCAGACCGGGAGACCGTTCTGGATAAACCGTTTTGTTTGCAGAGAGTGAGCGAGAGTGTGTGCGTGCAGTATGACAGGTGTGTGGGGCAGGTGCATGCAGTTGTCCCTGTGCTGTCATAGTGCATTCACCTGCTCACCTGCCACCCAGCAAACATCAGTTACAAACCAGCGAGTCACTCCTATTCATGGGAAATGAAGCACCGCTCTTCCTAATAAAGCATTTCAACAGCTTCAAATAGTATGAGCCATCAGATTACACCGAAGTTGTGTCCCAAATGACGTACTATATACTATGCACTTATACTATGCACTATGTACTCAACCATCTAGTGTATAATTTTATATGGTTATTTTATCATCCAACATAGGAGTCTGATAGCCCCCCCAAGATGTAGATGAATTTGTTTCTTCATCCAAACAAATTTGGAGAAATTTAGCATTGCATCACTTGTTCACCAATGGTTCCTCTGCAGTGAATGGGTGCCGTCAGAATGAGAGTGCAAACAGCTGATAAAAACATCACCATAATCCACACGACTCCAATTCCTCAATGAACAATACATTCACAAGACATTAATTCATCAATTCATGAGACATTAATTCATCGACTGGAGGATTACTTGCAGATTATTGTGATGCTTTTATCAGCTATTTGCGCTCTCATTCTAACGGCACCCATTCACTGCAGAGGATCCATTTGGGAGTCTTTTCCCCCCATTTTTTCATAACTGTTCCAAATCCAAAATGAGTGAGCATGAATCAAAGCCTTTGTATAAACTTAAATTATTTTATTGGAAATTGATTTGGACAAATAAAAAGAGACATGAAATATGAAAAAAGGTATGCTAAAAAAAATTGCACTGAACTCATTCAATTTTAAGAAAACATTTCATTGACAAATTGTGACACCAATAAATTGTTACATATTATAGTCAATATGTCCACAAGAAAAGTGGACAGCATATGAAAAAACATTGTTGGCTATTTACTGAGAAAGTCCTTTTCTTCACATCAGATACAGAAGTGTTGCATGTCATCACTTGAAAAAACACTGAGGTACAAAAAAAACTACCAAAAGTAGAATGGCTTTGGTTTCAATGGTCCAATCATTCGTTTTAATAATGCAAAACGACAGGACTTCAATACTCTTTGGTAAACTGGAGTGCATTTTAAAACTCAGTCCCTGTACAACAAAAGGAAAAGTGATAAAGGAGAGTAAAAAAAAATTACATGGTGAAAAGAACAAACATTAGTAAAAACAAGTGATGGACCTTGTGCATGCAGGTTAAAACCCACTAAAACCAACTTTTAAAAAAACAACACTGTCAACTGTGGTCCATCACAACTCTCTCCTAGTGTGTTTCTAGAGAACTCGGTAGACGCCACCTGTTATCAGAGATGTGACGTTCAGGGCCAGGGCACCTGTTAGCACACTGCCTCCGCACCACAGAACAGCTGTCTGTCTGTGTGCTTATGTTTGCGCGCGCGTGTGTGTGTGTCATGCTGAGAGACATACCCTACATGTGAGCCCACCCCCAACCTGACAGCAGTTGTCCCTGGTTCAGGACTCCTAGCTGAACAGCTATTATACTTTAAACATTCATAATTCTTTAATTTGAAGTAATTTGGTTTGGAAAAAATCTGTGGCATTTGGAAATGTATTGACTGTGTTATGTTTAAGAAGTCCGCTGAAATGTCACGTCATCCTTCTCCTGTCGCATATTGCATCTGCGTGAGAGTGATGCACACGGTCATTATTATCTCACAAGGCACCGTGTCTGAATTAAAATAAAATGGCTCCCGCGGACCCGGCGTTCTCAGGCCATGGAGGGACAGCAGCCGGCCGCACTGTGTTTCTGCAGCAAGGACATGCGGCTGAAGGTGCGAGAACAGGTGCTGCACTGGTATTTCTTCACATCTGCGTGGGTCTGCAGGTGCGCGCGCAGGTTAGAACGGTCCGCGAAGGCACGGTTACAGTGTGGGCAGGAAAACGGACGCTCACCTGTGGGAAAAAGAGAGAGAGATTAAAACTACAGTTAAATGTATGCATTGTAATCATAAATGTACTTTCTAAAAGTAAATATTCTTGTAAAAAAAAAACAATACTAGCGCAATAGCTAACAGTCACATGGTAAACTGATTGAATCAATCACAAGTACACAAAATAAGTGGCTACTCAGCAAGGATGATAACAAGTGATCCCTAGCATTCTTGATCAACTTATCTCTGCTTATCTCTGCTCTCACACTAGTGATTGATAAGATTGTCCTATTGTGTCATTGTTGAGGTCAACACAATGAGTGATCAATGAAAAGCAATTCTATTGAGGGCAAGCTCACATGACTGAGAGAATCACTAAGCTAACGGTACTGCATTCATGAAATTATTGAGAAACATTTTAGAGACTTCATAAGGAAAATGTAAGATATTTACTTTGTGACACCTTAAAAAATTATTATAAAAAACATTTAAGAGAAAAAATTGTGGACCCCCTGAAATTCCAAAGCAAAAATAGAAGATATTTACTCTGATACATTTTTCTAAAAACTGAATTAATTAAAAAAAGGAAAATTCTAAAGGAAACTGGAAGACATTTACTCAGCTACATCTTTAAATAAAACAGCAAAAGAGAACAAAAAATCTTAAAATAATTTTTCCAACGCAAAAAATCTTTAAAAATAAATAAAGTTAAAAAAACTGCAATTTTCAAAGCAAAATGGAAGATATTTACTCTGCTATGATTTTTTTTAAATAAATAAAATTAAACTTTCAAACTTTTCATGCAAATCAGCATGAACCAAATTTGATGTTATTAACTGACGAAATAAGCCTTAAAGTGAGAAAACATTTTGTAAGTTTGAATTACCTGTATGCGTGCGAATGTGTCCTCTTAACAGCCAGGGTCGCGAGAAGGCCTTTCCACAGGTGGGACAGACGCATGGTAGTGTGTGTGAGCGGATGTGCATCTTCAGGGCACCGAGACTGTTGTATTCTTTGGGACAGTGCTTGCAGAAGAAGGCCGGTCGAGTGGCTGGGACAGTGGCCTCGCCCTTGTCCTCTCTCTGTCCTGCCCTGTTCTTGTTGCTGCGCCTCGGCCTGCTGGTCTGTTGGGGGTGGTAGGTGTCTGAGGAATCTGGGCTCGGTGGGTCAGACGTGCGTCCTTCATCTTCTTCCCCACTGCTGCTGCAGCTGACGCTAGACGGGGA
The DNA here is from genome assembly GCF_001515605.1 of Sinocyclocheilus anshuiensis. NCBI lineage: Eukaryota > Metazoa > Chordata > Actinopteri > Cypriniformes > Cyprinidae > Sinocyclocheilus > Sinocyclocheilus anshuiensis. Next base: position 2,369,340 of record NW_015539889.1, on the reverse strand, counting down.
GCTGAGGTCCAGCGGGCCCTGGCTAGTGGAAAGGGTGGATGGAGATGTGGGATCGTGTAGGGAAGGTAGCAAGCTGACGTCCCAAACCAGACCAGTGGTCAAGCAAGTTACTGGGAAGTCACTGGTGACTGCTGGAAGTTCTGCTAGTGGGTATCTGTCTGGCAAAGTATCTGATGGGTGAGAGAGAGAAAGAGAAAATTAATTCCTAATGTATTTACAGCCATTATAGACATGTGGCTATAGACTTGATAGTTTGCAATATAAGTGATTGCCAATGAAAAGCACAAGACACAAGTAGAAACTCGGAAAACACATGTGCATCTCACATGCATCCAGGTCGGTCCAATGAAGAAAAGGAGTGGTGTGCTTTTCTTATGTGTATATTATATATATATATATATATATATATATATATATATATATAATACGTCGCTGACTTTAAATATATATATACACATTATGTCCAATTTATCGAAGCTTGATGAAAACTCGAACAAATCTATTTTGAAGTTTTACTCTCGAAAAACAATTTACGTTTAGATCGATTCGATTTTTATAAAATAGACCAAAACTCACCGTTCTGACATTCCAACTCGCTGTAGTTTGGCCTCTTGCTGGTGAAATACTTTTTTACCAGGAAAGACCGAGGCATGCTGAACTCTGAAGTTTTAACAAATCCAGTCCAAGGGGTAAAATCTCGCTGAAATCGCTCCACTTCAGATAGTCCGTTAAATGTAGCGACCTCGCCGATCCGCAGTTCTCGTAACGTGAACACTGATCTGAACTGGACTACAATTAGTGAGTCTGTACTTATTTAAAATAGTCTGACAGAGTAAATGGGTATACGTCCATTTGGACCCGCCCAAAAGAACTGCCTACAGCCATCGCTGTCGTCAGTGTTTCATTTAATTACCCAGCACTTGACTGCTGCCTAGGTGTGAATGTTCCAAAGCACACTTCGCTTAATTCGTGCCCATCAAGATCATGTAAATCAGCCATTCTAAATTCATTGTTTACTTCGCGGCTCCAAACTAGTGTGTTAAAAGCCAGATCATTGTTCATTTGAATTAAAGCTTTTGTGAAGGAGCTGTTTGTCATTTCCAAAGTCTGCACAATTAAGGACAATCGAATTAGCGTGTGCAGCATAAATCTACACAAGTCGACTTCCTATCAAAACACATGCTGGATTTCGTTTGTGCAGATGCAGCGTTTAAGAATGAAATGTTCACTGTCATCAAGTTTTGTTTTAACGTCAAGGCCATTAAATATCATACAATAAAATGTATGGGCTCTGGATATGTTTTACTGCCTAATTTTGATATTTCTGACAAGTGCACTTTTCAACTGATGTGAAGACGAGCTTGGAATGAGTTTGGTGGGTGAAGTACAAGTTTGATTATGGCGCCACCTTGTGGTAATATTTATTTTTATTTTTCCGTTTGGTTGTGCAGTCGCTGTGTCACTGTTATGAAAGGTCAATTAAATAAATTTATGTCCACAATGTTTGATAAAGTGCACTAAGCTAAAAAAATCTGCTATTAAGTGTTTAGGAGGCAAGTCAAATTCCACTTAAAGTAACAACTTTTAACTTATTATTAGTAAAACTTTCCCAGGATTGAAAAATGTATTGTGTTGTTCGGTAATTTTAGGCTGAAAAAATAATTTTTTAAATTTTTTAAAATCGCTACGTCATCTGAATTGTACAAAACTCGGTGACTTTTATGGCAGTCGCTGTGCCCAAAAAAAAGTAATATCTGTCTTGTTCGCGGTCAAAAATGACCGCCATTGGAAATGAACAGTGTTGGGGGTAACGCATTACAAGTAACGCGAGTTACGTAATCAGATTACTTTTTTTCAAGTAACTAGTAAAGTAACGCATTACTTTTTAATTTACAAGAGAATATCCGAGTTACTTTTTCAAATAAGTAACGCAAGTT
>NW_015539889.1:2355799-2367361 GCF_001515605.1 Sinocyclocheilus anshuiensis | reverse complement strand
AATAATTAAATGTTAAACAACACAAATATCCTTTATGTATTTAATCCCATTCTATTAACCAATGTCTTTGCTTCTGACCTTCGATGATCCAGTTCAACCGTACTAATAAACAAACATTACTCTAGACAAACATTTGTGTGTCTTTTTTTATTGCTGAAGTGTGTTGAAATTTCTTCTTCTGCATTCTACTGTACGGACGTAAATTAACTTTCCCTTCAGCCTGTGGCTTATTCATTTAACTTTTGGTGTGAAAAGGCTTTTATTTTAAACTTTTTTATTTTAAAAACAAACAAGCAAGCCCTGTCCAGATTTAAAAAGTAACGCAAAAGTAACGTAACGCATTACTTTCCATAAAAAGTAACTACGTAATGTAATTAGTTACTTTTTTATGGAGTAATGCAATATTGTAATGCATTACTTTTAAAAGTAACTTTCCCCAACACTGGAAATGAATGCGAAATATGCAAAAATATGAAAATACAGATAATTTTTTATGATGCAGAAAAAAGTGCACTTCAATGAAGGGGTGACACTCACAAATATCAAGAGCGCAAAATAGACACACTCCACCCATGAACATAGCATGTAACATAAAGCATGTTTTTGAAAATGCGTGAAATAAAATCAATATTTCAGCCACAATGCAGTAAAAAACACAGACACCAAGGAAGGGGTTACACTTTAAAACATAAAAAAATACAAAAGAGACACACACACACACACACACACACACACACTCAAACACACTCACAGACACACACACTATTATACACACACAAGTGAAGTGGGGTGCCTGCAACAATATGGCAAAACTGAGCCAGAAGACTCAAATAAATAAGAGGTTGAAATCAGATTGATTAACCTCTGATAAAGCTTTTAATTTTGATGTTATGTGTAACAACATGTCTTTCCCTGTGTTCCGGTTTGACTGTAGTAAAATTAATGCAGAAAATCCTTGTATGTGCAAACATACTTGGCAATAAAGCTCTTTCTGATTCTGATTCTGACTCTGAAACTGACATTTCAAAACAACATTTTTAAAAAAATCTAAACCTTTACAAAAAGATGTCTTTGATAATGTCTAAATATATATCCAAATCCACAACTTAATAAAAACAAGTATTTATGTCTAAACACAACGAGAGAATTTATAAGCCTTTTATATAAAGCAATATATAGGAATCTAGTGGCTAAACCATGGAATTGCAGATGTTTTTCTTTTTTTTACTCCCACCAGATGGCACTAATCTGCTTTCAAAAATTTGGATTTTAAAGGCATTGTCTTTGAAAAACTCCCATAATTGAAAAAAAGTAATAGAAAAATATTAGAAAAAAGTATTCTTTTCAGTGGGAAAAATGTATCATAATTATTGCATAAATATTAATTAGTACCATGAAATTCTCTCAAAATACAAAATTAAAATGAAAAAATATTATTGAACAAAAATATATTACATTGATTTTACTGACAATAAAAGAAAAGTTACATTTCAGGTGTTCAGTCACTTTTGACCCGAACAACACATGTGTGAACGAAATGCGTTCGTTTTAATTAAGTTAGCTGCAGGAAAGTTATAGGTACTTATCAAAATTAGTGGAGAAGGTGCCATTAGAGTGAATAAAGACTCATTTGCTACATAATGCGGAAAGATATTGTAAGATGTTGCACCATTCTGATGTAATGCTGAATGTTAGGGGCATTTAGCTTCAGTCACTATTTACTTTCATTGCATCTTTACCATACAATGTTAGTGAATAGTAATATTCGTAATATTCCCTTTTTTGTGCTTCCACAGATGATAGCAAGCCATACTGGTTTGGAACTAAAGGCAAATTTTAATTTCTGAGTGAACTATCCCTTTAAAAACTCCTTGTTCGTACTCGGTTGCTGCAGCAGATTCTGCGGTTTTCAAATTTTGTTACTACGCCCCTCGACATGTCAAACTACATTTCTCCACGACTGAACTGGAATCAGTTTGACTAACGGTCGACCAATAAGTTTTATAGTATAGTGTTAAAAACTGTTCCCAGGTCTGTTATAGATGAAAAACGGATAATACGCCCAGTTTAAATTCTGGGTCCACCCATCGGTTTGTGTATGAATCTTATTGGACAAGCGCGCAGATGTGGGCGGGGCTACATCACTGGGCTTTTTGTTTTTATAATCAGCTGTTCGTTGGGATCTGTACTGCGGTGCTATAATTTACGTGGAACAATTTCCAAAAGCTAAAAGAAACTAAACAAAAGAGCATATATTCTGCACCTCTACATCGGAATAAACAACTAAAGATTTTTTAAAACGATTTAGACGTCGGAAAATCGGTTGATCTGTAAAGAAGCAGGTAGTATGTTTTGCTTAAGCCTCTATTTAAACTGCGAGAAAATCTGTAACCGTTATATTCCCAAATTTGTTTTATTTGTAAATATGTATGTATAGACATTTGTATAAATGCATACATGCTCACATCATATTTCTTAATGATAATCGAAGCTTATAACGCTACTGAATCAGAATGAGCTTTATTAATTAATTCAGTAATGTTTACAGTATTTTTCATTTACATTTCCTCTACAGGACATTTTGTTTTAGTGTGTATTGGTAGCCTATTGCACAAACGGATAAATAAGTGGCCCTTGTGTTTTCCTCGACATGTCTTTCTAAATGATTAGTGTTCAAGGAGAGGGAGCAAAACAAACTACCCCAAAAAAATCATCCAAAATCATCCTCCAAAAATCATCCAACAAACGGTTCTTTGATAAATGCTACTGAATGAACCCTGCATAAAAACCATCGAAATTAAACCATTTCCACATGATGCAGATGCTGTGTTCTCAGAGAAAATGAATGTATTGTTTTAATGGCACACCCCCCCAGCTGTAGGACGACAGATGGACGCCAACAATGGAGCTGGGGTCCAACAATGCACTTCCAAAATTCAGTTCATCCATCTTTGTGGCCATATGAACAAATATCTCCAGATATAGGTTTTACATGGCAGTCACGTTTTGAACATATCTTTAACTAAAGAAGCATATATATTTCTGCTAAAAACACAATGTAATCTGAACGCTTTTCATTTCTAACTGTGCATGGATGGGTGAAAAGCCGTTGTATTTGGAAGCTTGTCTTTCCTTTTTTATTCATTACTACTTTACGGTTGCAGGGCCTAAAAAATTAAATTTCAAAATGAAGCCTGACAGAGGAGTGCTTTATGGAAGACTGACCTCAATATGAGATATGAGCCTAAAATAGCTTTTAGCCTGGTTTTTATTCAAGTCTTGATTAGTGGGTATAATTCAAAACAGGGACTGCATCATAGTGTTCACATTTATACTAACATTTCTCCTCTACCCAAGGTCTGGCTGAAGTCATACTGCTGAGATCTGCTCGTAACATCTGCCAGAGTGAAGAAGTGTGAGACTCGTGTACCAGACAATCGAGTTCACCATCAATTATTCAGTACAATCACACTTAATTTATAACAATGTTTCAACGGCTCACAAACCTGCTCTTTGGAAACGTGAATGAAACGACTCAGGAACCAACTGTACCAAAAGCAGGGTCTCCAGAAATGGATGAGGAGGGCTGGCTCCTGGTCAATGCAGCTGGTGAGTACAGCGTCACAAATGTTTTTAATTGATATGAAAACCCCGTAAAGACTGACATATGAAATAATTGTCAGAAAAGTCAGAAGAGCATCATATTGGATTGATCATTCTTTTATAACATATACTATAAGAGAATGTGGAGCTTACTTAAGGAGGAAAAAACACGCTTCAGTTTTACTCAGAAGTCCAATCTGAGTAAAATATGTAATTTTTGCAGCTGCTGATATTTATATGTAGGCTATACAGTATACAGTATGCTTTATTGGGTTAAAATACAGTGCAAATAATTTAGGGGCTGCAAGTAATGTAATCTGAATAATTTGCATTCACTTAAATGGATAATTCACCGAAAATTAACATTGTCGTCATTTTTTTTTTTTTGGTCCATACAGTAAAAGTCTGTGTAATACAGTGTTGTTTTGGACGCCGACTTACATTGTGTGGGCAAAACATTCTTCAAAATACACAAAATAATGTTCTTTTTAGCAGCATCATATGACCCCTTTAACTTATTTGCCACAAATATCAGTTGTCCCATAACAGAGGTGTGATCATGTCTATTAAAGTACAGCTTTCCATGATATACTATATTATTCTTTTCTGTAGATGGAGAGACATGCTCTGAACCCAGTGAGGTGCAGTTCAAGTTAATAGGAAACCTGTCAAGCACTGAGAAATGTGCTGCCAGCTTGGTCAGTGATGCAAGGTAAAACAGATACATCTGCTCAGAGATCGCAGTCAGTATCACTTTATTCCTACTGAGAGGTTGCAACAATATTGACTCTGACAGTCAGTATTGGATTGACTTAGACAAGTGTTTTGTTCTGTTTCTAAAGCATCAATGAACCAGAAGTCCCTGTTGCTCGAGGCAGTGTTCGAATATCTCAGCGGTTGGTTTCTCAGGCTGGGGCTCTTGTCAAAGTGACACAGGTGGGCCGGATACAGCGGGCTCAGGCTCGGTTCAGCCGCCACAATCTCAGCCGCAATTGCATTCAGCGCCAGAACCACATTCGCCAGCGTCTTCCTCAACACTACTCTCGCATACATCACGTGATCCTCCACCAGCCTAGTCGTCGCAACTTTAGTCACTAAGATGCAGAAAGAGTCAACAAGCATGCAAGCAAACAACAAACATGCAAGTACCTTGGTTCAAAATAAAAGCTTGATATGAACATGCTTGAACCTTTTTTTATTTACAATGTAGTGTATAATAAATCCAGTGGCAGCTAAAATTATGGCTCCAAAAATAATGTTGGCCATTAAAAGTACTAGTGTACTAGACTGTCATGCAGCAATAAAATGAAGTGAAGGACTTCTGAAATTTCCTGTTTTCTTTCATTGTACATTAAGCTAACTTAGAAACTGTGCTGAATTAAAGTTTTAGTTTGATATTTCATATAGGGAAATCAATTTATTATGTTGAAAACATTAAAGCAAAGGGTTAAGACACTTTAACCCTAAGATACTTGCTAATCTGACTGTGATTTATTCATAATAAACTGGGCTGTTTAACTCAATATCGGCAGTGGCACATATGTTAAAGGAACACTCCACTATTTTTGAAAATAGGCTCATTTACCAACTCCCCTACAGTTGAGTTTTACCATTTTCGAATCCATTCAGCCGATCTCCGGGTCTGGCGGTAGCACTTTTAGCTTAGCTTAGCATAGATCATTGAATCTGATTAGACCGTTAGCATCTCTCTTAAAAATGACCAAAGAGTTTCTATATTTTTCCTATTTAAAACTTGACTCTTCTGTAGTTACATCGTGTACTAAGACCGACGGAAAATGAAAAGTTGCGATTTTCTAGGCCGATATGGCTAGGAACTATACTCTCAAAAGAAACTAAACTAGGAAAAATATCGAAACTCTTTGGTCATTTTTGAGCGAGATGCTAACAGTCTAATCAGATTCAATGATCTATGCTAAGCTACAGATAAAAGTGCTACCGCCAGACCCGGAGATCGGCTGAATGGATTCGAAAATGGTAAAACTCAACTGTTTAACTCTAGGGGAGTTGGAAAATGAGCCTATCAAAAATAGTGGAGTGTTACTTTAAGTTTGTGCACAAAGCATGTCAATGTCATGCAGTGCACCATTAAAACCACGAGGGGGTGTCTGGGTTCGCCTAGTGTGGTCTAGTCATGAAAGTAGCCCTTTTCTTCTTTTCTGGGGTCAATTTGTCCCTAGTTTGGAAGAATGTCAAATCTATGAGGCATGACTGTCTTCCAGCGGTATCACAGTGTTAAATGATAACTGCTTCGTGGGGTTTTTGTCTACTGATTTTTTTTTTTTGTCAGCTGAACAATCTTGTAAAATAACATTTATGTTATGAACTCCAGAAGATACGCAGTTATAGTTTAACTTTTTAGTTAAGCATTGTCCACTTTATTTTGCAATGCAGAAATAAGCTATTTTCTTTGAATGTGCGAGACTTCCGAGTCATTAGCTGTTTTAAGGAAATAACTTGAAGAATAACAAAGTGCAGTAAACGATAAAACTATTTGCCCTGCAAACCAGTGTGTCTATGATTGCAATAGTGAATTAAAATAATATTATAATAAATACCAGTTTGCAGTATCAAGCAGCACAATGGACTGTTTTTGTACAGGGAAAATAACTGGAGTTTGCAATATCAAGCAGCAAAATAAACTATTATTGTACAGGGAAAATAACTGGCCGCGAATGACACCGGAAGCCATTCAAGTAATCATGGCCACTCTTATGTTAAAAATAAGGTGGATAGTATATATAAAATATTATAGTTTCATTTTGACATTTATTATTATTATTTTTATTTATTTATTTATTTTTTATTTTAATTAATCCCTGGCTTAGAAAATGTCATATATTCTTAACTATTTGTTCTGATTTCTGCTCTTAGTTGTAAATTGCAAAAGTTTCTGCTAAAGAAAAAGTGCTTTGGCTATTTGTTGATCTTTTTCAAGTTTTCCACATGAATATGCTATTGTGGAACTAAAAACTCTGGTGTGCTGAGTTTACTGGATGTTAAATGTTGGGCAGAGTGAATGACAGAGGTGAGACCTGATTGATGTGAGGCCCTTGAGCAAGGCCTCACAAAAATGCAAAAATGGGCAGCAAAAATGGCTGCCCACTGCTCCGGGTGTGTGTGTGTGTGTGTTTGTTCACTACTCACTGCTGTGTGTGTGCACTTGGATGGGTTAAATGCAGAGCACAAATTCCGAGTATGGGACACAATACTTGGCCACACGTTTAGTCACTTTCACTTTTTTTTTTTCACTTTTTTTAAATGGATGGTTTTCCCAAAAATGTTGTCATCATTTACTTACGCTTAAGTTGTTCCAAACTTGTATGAGTTTCTTGAACACAAATGAAGATATTTTGAAGAATGTTGGTAACCAAAGTTGCTGGTAGCCATTGATTTCCATAGTATTTTTTGATATTTTCCATGAAGCTGGACATTTGTTGCCATCTGTGTCAAACCAGTTTTGCTATGTCATGTCAACAGAATCACATGTTACTAAATGTTTCATAATGTTGATCCTGTACTAATTCTTATTCTAATTAGTGATGTAAAGGTCAACTTCACCAGTTACATAAAAAAAATCTGTCAAAAGATCTCATAGGACATGCTATCACGCAAGTCTAGTGAACACCTTTAACACATTTTCATACTTAGACATCACCTGATCCTGATGAGCAGCAAGATAAATTTCAACTATGCCATGTGGCGTCCATAGTTATTTGGGAGTTTTTTTCTGTGAATGTTCCCTGCAGTTTTATCTGACTCTAACAGAAAGCAATCCGAACACATGAAGCAGGTGAAGATGAAATACATGACTAAAGTCTTATTGTGTTAACTTATTTAGTTAACCTGCTTACATTTAAAGAGGCAGATTTCTGCTGACACATGCTGCAGATTTATGAAATTAATGCATTTGTTGGTGGAAAGGTGTGGTCTGTAGAACTGTAACTTGCAGTGTTTTACATAACCACAGTCAGTTAGATAATATTTATGTCATATTGTTATGCAGGGCAAAATGGGGTAAGATAAGTCATGCTTTTAGAAACGGAGGAAAAGGGGTAAATCAGAAATTAAAATGAAATTAAAATTAGTTGAACTACATATTTTTTGAATTTTCATCTGTGGTTATGATGTGTTCTAATATTTTCAGTCAAATTAAGATATTATTTTGCCTACATTTTTAGTACAGTTAAGTGCATATGGAAATGTGGGTGGTGGCATTCACCTCTATCTCATATCTCCTTGCATACTGAGCTGCACTGAACTTGAATTCTTACCCTTTATAATGACTAATATTTCAACAAAGTATTTGACAATTCAAAGAACAAGTTACAAAACAAGTCCATCAAGTTAAAGAAGTCAGACACTCAGATATTCGAGGTCAAGTGCTTTCAATCAAAGTACATGTTGACACAATCTGTATTGTTAAAAGCGCTATATAAATAAAGGTGACTTGACTTGACTTGACATGAAAAAAAAGTGTGCATACAAAAGCAAGCACATAAGGAACTAACAGTGCAGACTTTTGAATATGTTAAACGGCGACTGTCTACAACATGTGAAGGTGCTCAAAACATATCTTTAACTTAAGTGAATATTTATTGGCTGGTTTTTTTTGTAATGTAAAATATAAGCTATATTGATTAAATAATCTTTCAATCTTATAATGCAAACGTATTCAAATCAATTAAATTAATATATTATAAACAATGCAAATTAATTGATATTGCTTTTTGTATTACCGATTTTCTGGCTAACACAGATGGGCATCTTTAGTGTCATGCTTTTGTTGCATGTCAACAATGGAATGTCGGAATGACATCACAACTGACTAGTAGATAACTGACTCCTTCTGTGTTCATAAGGAGACTGCTGTCATTTAACGCGCGCTGCGTAGAACAAACACTCATCCTTCAACATGGAACGGAACGAGGAAGGACAGGAGCGCTACTTTATTGTAGTGAGGAGAAGTAAGAAGGGCTTATCTCGCGGGTCTATTGGGCGCGCGGATGCGGACACAGCTGCAGGAGATCTCATAGTAATGGTTTATGGAGGAGGTGGCAGTGCCAGGAGCAGTGGCACGGTGAAGAAGCAGGACACATACCCGCTCACACGCCATCAAGCTCAGCTACTTCTGTTCGTTTCTCCTGCCAGCAGGCGGCTGGAGCTCCAGTGCAACGTCCAGCTCTTCAATGCAATCTGCGCTCTTGCTCAGGATGATCTTGTAGTGGTCAAACACAAGAAGGACTTTCAGCCATGCCTCGTCAAAAATCTGATTCAATTAGGCAAGAAAGACAAACCAGGAGTCTTGCAGATGCTGGGATTTGAGCTGGACTTCGTGGTGAGGAAATGCATCTTCTGCTGCCAATTTTTTGCCATTAATTCATGCAAACAAATGTAATAAAAGTATTTTATTCTTTTTTTATATATACATGTTATTTTAAAATAAATAGAATATATATTACATTTTAATGAAAATTTAAATTCTGTCATAATTTGCGCACACTCAAGTTCCAAACCTGTTTATTTATTTCTTCTGCTGAACACACAAACACACACACACACACACACGTTTAGTTAGCTAAATGGGGACATTACATAGACTTCTATTGTTTTTATATACAGATGGTTATATACTTTTTAACCTAAAACCCACCCCTCCCCCTAACCCTACCCCTCACAGAAAACTTTCTGCATTTTTACAATTTCAAAAAAACTTTGTTTACTATATTTTTATGCCAGTTTTACAAATGAGAATGTCCCCAAATGGAGGTGTTTGGTGATTTTGTCAGGTTTTGCTCACTTTTTGGTACAAATTTGTCCCCAAAATATAGTTACGTACACACACACACACAAAATATATAGAATAATCTGGGTAACTAAACAGTTTCTGGTGACAGAATTTTCATTTTTGGGTGAACTATCCCTTTAAATATTTAATTGTTATATATAAATTATTATTTTACAAATACATTATACTAAAATAACATGAATGCTAATATTAATTGTAAACTAAAATATATTGGTTCAGATATATATTACATACAATTTATATGAATAACTTTTCATATAGAGGAAATGTTTGTGTGTAGGTTTACTTTAATGGAAAATCCTTAACTGCTACATAATCTAAACATGCACTTTTGAACTGTGATGAAAATTGAAGAAAATTTTGAAGTGTCGACCTCTTGATCACATAGACAAAATACTCAAAATGCAAAGGAAATAATCATGTTAATGATGTAAAGAATACACTTGATCTCTTTACATGCTGTTGAATTTTTTTCATAGGACACTGAGCATGATATTTTGTCGAAGAAGACTGCCCCTCTTCCCTTCTTCAGCGCAGCTGACATTGTCCAGGTGGCTCCATCACATTTAAACACCAGGCAACCGCTGAGAGACAGTGGGGATTTGGGTCAGTTAATCATCTTTTTAGCCCTTAAAACATATTTGAACTCTCCTGGATATTGGATCAGGGTGTTATTGTAGATTAAAAGAGAGATCCTATTACTAGACTGCGGAAAAGATTGTTTTCTTAAACTGGAAAAACTATGTGTCGTCAGTCTCAAAACAATTCATAGCATCCAGCATACTTCATACCAAGATTTAATGGGATCATTTATATGACTTAAGTAATGAAGTCAGGTGATGATATATACAATAATATGATTTACATGTTTTCCCTTTTTAGGTTTGAAAAGGAAAGCGGTGTGTCGCATCAATTCCATGCCAGCTCTCAACTCACGCAATGCAAAAAAGCAAAGTATCTTATTAAACACGGATGTGTCCAGCTCCATTCAGGCCTTGTCCCATTATTCTTTGGAGGTGGGGTCTATGGCAGAGGTCATATCTTTGAATGGACTGACCGTGTATGGGGTGATCAGATGGATTGGAGTTCCAGAGGGAAAGAAAAATTGCTGGGCAGGACTTGAGCTGGTGAGCAGCAACATTTCTTTCTCTCAGTACAAAGCATGTGCTGATTATGTGGTGTTTTGTGCTTGTAAATAATAATCAAATCCTTTCAGGACAGTGAGGCGACAACTTGTTCGGATGGGACATTTGGTACAAAGTGGTATTTTACCTGTGAAGGAAACAAAGCCTTGTATGTGCCTCTGACCAACTGCAAACCAGACAGCAGATTTCTGTTCATCCCGAATGAGATCCCGAAACCACTTGAACCTCCCTCAGGTGAGACCCTTTATTTTTCCTCCACTTACAGAAACATTCTGAATGTTAAAGCCTCAAGATTGTTTTATACTTTTTTTAGCCACACTCCTGGAAGATTTAAATTAAGATGTTCCCCCTGTTGCTGAGCAAGATGTTTTGTCTCATCTGGTTGGCAGAATTCAACTCCTGCTATCTAGATGCCACTCTCTTTAGGTAAACATCTCAATAAACTAATGTTATTTCATGTTTCATTCTATTTCATGTGTGTTGATTAATTTTCTTTTTTTTCTCTGCTTTAACAGTCTCTTCACGTCATCCACAGCTTTGAACAGAATGTTTAACAGATCAGCAGATAGCGAGGAAGGCATTTCGCACATTTTAAGATGGGACATTGTGAACCGTTTACGCAGGTAAAGGCTCTTAATACATAAGAATGTCACGTAACAAAGCTAGTGCACAGCCATGTTTGTGGAGCTTGAGTAAACACACTTCATATGGTTTTGTGTGTTTATAGTCATCAGGGTACTCACAGTTCATTTCATATGACCTCTGTCTCTCTCTACAGATCAGGCTTTGTTCCAGCAGAGAGTGTGATGAAGTTTCGTAAACAGCTGGGCTGCAAATCTTTTGCTACAGAGGAGAAAGGTATTAACTATCCCATAGCAGCCATTTACTTGTTTGATGTAGAGCTGCAAGATTTTCATCTATGGCTTAGAGCTAATGTTACTCTGATCCAGTGTTCGAACTATACCGTGGACTTTGGGAGAGCCCCCT
>NW_015539889.1:2322913-2354764 GCF_001515605.1 Sinocyclocheilus anshuiensis | reverse complement strand
ACATTGTCAATATTTTTTGAGACCCCCCAAAATTTCACAAATCATGTTTTCAGGGGAGCCCATGTGGGCAGAGCTCCCCCTAGCTCCCCCGTAGTTCGCACCCTGCTCTGATCTCTAAAACATTTTTACTGCTATTTCCTTAAGATCCAGAGGAGTTCATCACCCTACTACTAAAGCATGTTTTACACATAGAGCCATTGCTCAAAGTCAGGTTTGTTTCAGTTGCACTGCTTATATTATATTTTATTATGTTATGTTATGTTATGTTATCTTATGTTATGTTATGTTATGTTATATTGTACACCAAATCTGCATATTAGAATGATTTCTGAAGGATCAAGTGACACTGAAGACTGGAGTAATGGCTGCTTTTGAGCTTTGCTGTAACAGATTTAAATTACATTTTAAAATATATTAAAATATAAAATGGCTATTAAAATATAAAATGGCTATTTTAAATAGTAATATATTTCACAATATTGAAATATAAATATAAATGCAGCCTTGGTGAATATAAGAAACTTCTTTAAAAAACGTTAAATAATGTTACTGACCCAAAACTTTTGAAACCAAAACTTGGTGTACATTCTGTACAAACAAGCTTAAACTGAATATCTTAACACGTATAAGTGTTTTTTTTTTAGGTCACATGGAGACTTGGCACAGGACGCCTATACGCATCAGATCATTGTAGAGAAGAATCAGGTGCGAGCTGTGCCTTCAGTTCAACAGCTGCTTGAGATGTCTTTCGTGTCAAGCAATCTAAAGTTTGAAGAGGTTTGGTAATTTCTTTGGTAATTTCTTCTAATTAGATTATTATTTATTATATTAAATTTTGCTATCTCATAGTTTCCTACTTCGTAGATACATTGCAAACAGAAGTATGCATTATTAATCAGACCTTTTTTATTTTTGATTCCATCTTGCCTAATAGTTCAGATGCCACGGTTTGGAAAGAAGTTCAAGATGTTCCCTAAAATCATTCCCTCAACAGAGCTGGACATCACAGACACCTTGCATTGTTGTGAGTTTAACAAGTATATTTCTAAATGAAATCTGCTCCTGATAACATTTGTTTTGTGAAAGCAGATATTGGACGGTTTCAGATGCAATATCTCTCATGCTTCTACTGTTTTCTCTGGCAGCTCCCAAGGAATGTTTTCTGTGTGGTCATCTTGCTGAATATGAGTGTGTCCAGTGCCTGATGGACCAGAAGCTCCGACCAGGCAAAATTAAGCAGTATTGCTCCACCTGCAACACACAGGTAGTGCACCTAATACAAAAATCTTATTTATGTACTTTGAATTTCTACAGTTCTGTGATGCAATGCATTTTACATGTTTTTTTTCCCATCCATATGCCTTCACCCACAGTCAAACCCAAATATTTTTACTCTTTTCTACAGGTTCACATTCATCCCTCCCGAAAGGAACATACTCCTCACAAACTTACAGTTCCAGATCATCTTCCAGAAGATGCACCTGTACAGAGGCACCAGATGCAGCTGTTTGCAGTCCTCTGTATAGACACCAGCCATTATGTATCTTTTGCCAAATATGGGCCTAACCCACATTCTTGGATCTTTTTCGACAGCATGGCTGACCGATGCGGTATGTCAAATATGTTAAATCTCCAACATATACAAATGTAATATATATATTTACATCATTTGCATAGGATCACTCCACTGAGGTTTCACAAACCCTTTTTTTAACCAGATAAAATGCTGTTTATCACCAAAATGGGTGTTCAAATTTAGTTAATCCCTCAATATCTTATTTTTTATCCTTAGGTGATGATAACAATGGCTACAATGTTCCCGTGATCAGGTCCTGTCCTGAGTTTGGAGACTTCCTTTCACAATCTGAAGAGGAGATGTCCACAGCAGATGTGAGTCAGTGCAGTGAGCTGGTGCGCAGACTGCTGTGTGATTCATACATGTGTCTATATCAGAGAACAGAGTGAGCAGAGACATTTGTGATATGTTCAGACCTTATCTCTTGTGTCATTACATCATCAGAGTTGACACATGAGTTACACTGATGTTTTGCTTAGACACTGTTCTTTATCAAATTGTTCTTTTGTGATTTCTAATAAAAGTGTATTTATATGTAAAAGGACTGATGTACGTTGACATTTTATCAGGTGAAGATATACATTTATACACAAGCGACAATTTATTTTGATAGTTTAGTATGTTCAGTATTATTTCTTTTGTAGTACGTTCAGTATGATTTTTGAAAAAATGATGCTGTACCAATTTCATTTGTCTGCCTTAATGATAAAGCTTCATTTAATTCGTAGTTGATTTAAGAGTTTGAACTCTTACTGCTCTTTCACTCTTTTGGTCATATTTGTATCTGTTATACATCGATTTTTATAAGGACAGACTATAAACTATAAGTACTACAGAAACAAATGACCTCAAAAAAGGTGTTACGGATGAAGTAGAAAATATGAATGAAACTATGAGGTAGAAAAAATATTAAATTAAAAAAAATTACAGTGGGTTAACTTTAAATGTTTTGTGAGGCCTGAATTGAAGAGAAGCATGGCGTTGGTGCCCTGCTGCCCTCTAATGGAAACATCACAGCACTGACTCTTCAATAACGAAGTTTCCTTGATTACCATGTTCTAAACCAGGGGTGCCCAAACTCGGTCCTGGAGGACCGATGTCCTGCAGAGTTTAGCTCCAACTTGCCTCAACACACCTGCCAGGAAGTTTATAGTATGCCTAGTAAGAGCTTGATTAGCTGGTTCAGGTGTGTCTAATTGGGGTTAGATCTAAACTCTGCAGGACCGAGTTTGGGCACCCCTGTTCTAAACTGTGAGGTCTGATTCTCAAACGAATCGTTCTTTTGAATCGGTTCTTTTCAGTGAATTGGTTGACACGATTTGCCAAACAAGTGAAACAAGCTTTTCATATTATATTATATTATATTATATTATATTAAAATTACTATAGTGTTTCTAAACATAAAACAGGAAATATTATTTCACTGATAGATCATATATGAGTGTAGATATGCACATAGCAATAGGTTTATGTTTAAACAAAAGTTTGGTTGTAAAATAAATAAATAAATAAAGATCAATGTACAGACCAGAGTAGATTGTTGTTAGGCCCAGTTATTAAGCAAAATCCTATGGCAGTTCCTGGTCACTGACCTTTAAATTGTAAACTGTGAATCATGTTTAGGTTATACGTTTATTATAGCAGTTGTTAAAGACACAAAGATCATATATAACATGTGGTTGCAAAACAGCTTCCGCCTTCGTACATCTGTTGTCTGGACAGAAATAGGCCTACTGCAGGTTTAAGATAAATGTGGCCATTGAGAAGCAAGGCATACTTGTTAGTGAGCACATGCACAAAATATCACTAGGGATTTAACAAGGGATTGAAACAAATACTTCTAATAGAATTGATTTGTTAAAATGACAAGAAACACGTGGCAGCACAACTTCTAAATAGGCTAACTCATCTCAATGTATGAAAATGTTTGTCTCTGGAACTTTAAGATCTGCAAGTAATCTTGAGGCTGATGGTTGAAATTTTTAAACCAATCAATGATGTTTAAAAGTCTTCCTTATGCCTTATTGTATTATTCTACTGTATAAAAGGTCAATAATAACTAGCCATGTGACAGAGGAGGCTGAGGAGTCAAATGCTACAAATGTATTATTATTATTATTATTGATGATGATGATGATGGTGATATTAATCTTTATAACACTTCCAGCAAGCCTCTCCTCTCTGGAACCACGTGGCTTTAACCCCCCATAGTAAATTAGGGGTGAGGTCACAGAGCGGAGCTGTCGGGCACGCTGTGTGGGAGGAGCCAGGGCTGGAATAACGCCTTTTTATCCTTTTAAACACGTCTGACATGCGCAGTGCGTTAAATTTCGGGCTTGGTCTGTTACACAACTGTCTTTCTTCATTCTGCCTACAGCTCCTCGCCGGCATTTTACTTTAACAGGCTTTTAACGGTGTTATTTTAATAAAAAGACACATAAAAATGAGTGGGGACCATTCCCACAACGATTCCCAGGTAAAGTGTTTGTGATTTAAAGTTGTCAGTATTTTTTTTTCTTTCTTGATGGTTTGTAGTCACTAGCTCGGCTGTTTAAATTCCATCCGCAGCGGCAGTTTTCCCCCAGCATGCTAAGCTAACAGGCACTAGAAGTCGGCTTTGAATGTAATAATTTTATATTTTCAGCCCTTGGTATCCATTGGCGCTTTTCTTCCATTAACGTTTCCTAACAAATGCTTCATGTTGGGAATAAAAACTTTATACAGTCCCCTGTCCTCCGCAGCGATGGTATTTAAACGCTGTTTAATGAACAGGCTTGTTAGCTTGAGCGCTAACCCTCCGACTAGCATCAAGTTTAAAGTTAGCAGCCCATTGACACGGCACGATTTAACATTAACTTATACACCACTGTTTTTCCGCAGATCGACTCGGGATCCAGACATAATGGTGAGTGGGACTTGTCTGATCACCACATTAATATAAAGTTCAAGTTTACGATTTATACATCTAACGTGATCGCTCAGGAGCTTGCTTGACGAGCAGTTAGTTTTGAGGACAGAAATGGCGTCCCAGAGACTAAGTCCCCTCTCTCTCACTGACAAGCGCCTATTGTTCACATTGAGCCCTTAAAAATCGTATTTATATTGCTTTTAAATCAACGAAAAACGGCGATTTTGAAAGAGAAAGAGATTTTTTGCCAGTTAGTGTAGCTTGATCGTTTGTAGAGGTAGAAAAACGGTCTAACGAGGCTTGTGAAAGTGAGGGTTTGGGGGTTGAGGACTTAGTTTCTGCGCCATTTTCTTTTTCTCTATCTAGCGGTCTGAGTGTAGTGAACGTTAAGTGCACACCGACGTGATTATGGAGGCGAAGGTTTGAGAATCGTGTGTGACCTGTTACGATTCCACGCACGAAAATAACCCCTCAAGCTCAAATACTCCTTTATTCGATGAGATGTGATGTGATGAGAAATGCACGTTTACTAATCAAAGCAGCAACTACAATTATGTAGGAATCTGGTATCTAGAAAACTTCGTTTCTTTTAAGGTGTACTGTAATATGATCTGCTTCAGATAAACAATTACAACAAGACTTAATAAACTTAAGTGAGCCCTGTACTGTGGAATTTTCATTTGACCTAAACCTGATTTCACACAAGTGTCTGTCATTGGTGAGATGAGTTTGGTCATGTAGGTTCGAAACATGGTCAGCCTCAGCCAAAGGTATTGCTAAAAGTCATTGCTTTTATTATGACTGTATTTATTTATTTGTTATTAATAATTATAATAAAAACTCCAAAAGCTCTGAGATTATTCCCCATTTCTGTACAGTTTTGGCAAAATTTAGGATGCTGTGACAAGCAATCCTACAGCACCAGACACTTGTTTATTTTTGTTTTATGCAGTGCATTATTTAGGTGCCAATTGTTAGTTTATTGTACATGAACGTAAATAAAAACTCAATTTTTATTTTATTCACATTTCAGTGATGCTCAAACAGTTAGGTGATTATCAGACAGGGATGTTATGCACTTCATTTTATGGGGCACCATTAACATTTCTGACACTTCCTATTAAAGAGATGTTAGTAGTATAATGGTATAATATTTGTTAAAATGTATTGTTCGAATATAATATAATTCAAGTTAATTTTTTTTAAAACCACGCTGAACTGCAGCTGAACTTGACAGGCAGTGATCATGCATTTTCGTTTTGCTGTAATTTATTTTGTTCAAACAAGTTTCAGTGATATTCAGCAAGGTAGGGTAAATGATGATAAATGATTATAAAACTACAGTAATTATGTAGCTCATATACATTTACATATTGTTTTTTGTTGCATTTATAATCCACACCATCCTTACTTTGAATGTGCATGATGCTTCTGGTAGTCATTTTTACTTCCCTTCATAAGAGCGGCTAGGATGTTTAACCCATGGCTGTGCTAATGCACGAGCTGCATGTTTACACCTTGTCATTCCACTGAACATCCACCAAGTGCTTAACAGCGTTTGGGGCATAAACCAACATAAAGAATTGCTTTAATTTGCACATTCTGCATGGTCTTCCCATACTTTACTGCATTTGTATGTCTAATGTGTACCATAAACTGTTTTTTAAAATTACATATGAGGTAATGAGTGTTGGCCTAGCAGTCTTCAAAATTATACAGAGATACGTTTTTTTTTGTGTTAGGTTAGCATGTCTAATTGTGTTTGGATGTGTTTTTAAAAAAAAAATTTTTTAGTATATGAAGCTTTTCGTTTGTTTTCTTTGGTTACCTCAGTACATTCTTTTTAGTCAAAAGCCTTATTTCAGTCATACAGATGTCGTTATTGTGGATTTGCTTTTTGTTATGAAGATCCAGCATGTAACAGTTCTGCTGACAATGAACTTGTCCACTAGAGGGTACAGTTCACAAATAAGTTCTCCCACAGTCCCAGACGTGCATGTTTTGCTGAAGGGCAAAAATGAACATGGTGAATGGTTGGCCCGTAGTGAGGTGTTTATTTTATTTATTTATTTTTTTTAAACATGTTATGTTTTATTTTTTTTATGAAGGGCTATAAGGTAACGCCACGCTTATTGATGAATATATGCCTGAACAGGAGTTCAAGTAAGGGTGCATATTTAGAGGTAGGGAAAGGTTTGTTGCATTTGGTAATACGCTCATTCATACTGGGGAAGAGAA
This sequence comes from Sinocyclocheilus anshuiensis, assembly GCF_001515605.1. Classification (NCBI taxonomy): domain Eukaryota; kingdom Metazoa; phylum Chordata; class Actinopteri; order Cypriniformes; family Cyprinidae; genus Sinocyclocheilus; species Sinocyclocheilus anshuiensis. Next base: position 2,348,042 of record NW_015539889.1, on the reverse strand, counting down.
AGGATTTAATTTTACATCCTAACTGAGCCCTCCTGTCCCTCTTAATGCTTGAATGCATCCTACTGTAACATGAGGTTCATTGTTTCTCTGTGTTCTTAAAGGATGACATTTGAGTTAGTTTGGATTCCGAAGCCTCATATAATTCCCGTTCGTTCTTTTGGTCTTTGTGACAGAAAGAGAGTTTTGCTTTCCCTTTTTGGGAGGCCTGTTACAAAACACCTCCAGCTTTCTCACTGTCCGCTACAGTGTCAGTAGAATATGCCTGGCTCTCTGTAACCCCATCCGGCCTAGCAACCTACACATTTCCTAAAGCAATAGTCCTCTCAGAGTAAACAGTCTGCAAAGATTGGGGCCTCTATAAACACCATACATAGCTGAGAGTGAAAACTGGACACTTCACGTCAAGAGGTAAAGTGCCAAAATCTACAAGGTGTGACTAATGTGTCTGCAGTAGGTCGGGCAAGGACAACCCAAAATGTGTCATGCTGTACTTATTTCAAACCAGTTGTCTGTAAATGGTCTTCAGCGTTTGGCAGGCTTGTGCAGGTTGCTCTGAAATGGATTTCTCATCCAGGTGTGAGCAAAATGAGCCGCCATAATGTTTCCAGATGAACTACTGTACTATCCTTTGTCTAGTTTTTGTGAACACCTATAGCAGTTAAATAACTTCAATGTGGAGGTCTTTTTGTTTGAATTCTTTTGTACACTTTCTAACCCCCAGTTAACTGTGCTTGAGAATCTGTCTTTCCTTGTTCCAGGGACATACAGGTGCATCTCAATAAATTAGATTGTTGTGGAAAAGTTCATTTATTTCAGTAATTCAACTCAAATTGTCTACTTCAGTCTGTGTGCATTGCATTTATTTAATACACGAGTTTCACAATTTGAGTTGAATTACTGAAATAAATGAACTTTTCCACGACATTCTAATTTATTGAGATGCACCTGTACTTTTGTTGCCAGGTGTTCGTTGGCTTTTGAATGTGCTACTTAATCTTTAATTTCTCTGTTGGCAGATTCTCACAAACACAAAGATAAATACAAGGACAAAGAACACAAACACAAGGACCACAAGAAAGACAAAGAACGTGAGAAATCAAAGTACAGCAACAGGTATGACGTCACTGTTATTCTCATGTACAGTAGATATATAGGCGGTTTATAGCCCAGTTTGCTCTTTATGGAGTGTGTTTGATAAGCAGGGCGTGGCCTTTAGTGTTCACAGGAAGGAATGTTGGCTTTACTGCAACTTCCTTTGTAAACACTATCATCTATTTGGAGACGATTTTGTTGATGGACCAGATCATTGTGGCAATTAGATCACGGCATGTTTTATTGCATGTTGGCAGTGAACACAGGGACTCCTCGGATAAAAAGCACCGAGATAAAGATAAAGAGAGGCTGAAGCTCAAAGATGGATCCTCAGACAAGCAGAAGGACAAACACAAAGAGAAGAAAAAGGAAGAAAGGGTGGGCAGAGTCCTCTGTTTCTCTCACATTGGAACAGTTTTATCTGAGCTAAGTCCTCTGGCTCTGGAGGAGTTGTAAATAGTCTTTTGTGATTCATACAATATTGAGTGCTGTTATTGACCTCTTTCTATTTTGTGTATGTGTGTGAATTTTTTATTTATTTTTTTATTTCCTTCCTCAAAAGTCTTTCGATGGCAAGCCCAAAAAAGAGAAAGAGAATGGATTTGAAAGGTGAGTGGCAACTCTAAATGTGACTGATGCAACTGTAAGGTATGAATGAAAGGGGTCATAGCATAGCTTTCCTTTTTTTTCTTAAAGTCAGACTGAAATGATCAGGAATCTTATTATAAATACACTTCATTTGCTAATATTGGGATTTATTTAGCCACTAAATACCCCCCACTGATAGCAAACTTTCTACACCTTTTTACTCTTGATCTTCTGTTTCGTATGATGGTATCTATACTGCTTCCTCAAAACACCAAATAGGTGTGATTATGTAGATTGGACTCATGTTCATGCAGATGTCAGCAGCACCAACTTCTTTCAATAGATGGTTGTTTTGTATTGAGGGATTTGAGTTCTAAAAGTATGTTTTCATTCTACAGCGAATTGTTTATCTCAGAAGATCAAGGCAAATTTAATTTCCTTATGATATGATCCCTTTAAGATCAATGGCATGGTTGTAATCACATAATAGGGCCTTTCGCACCGCAGGAACCTTTTCATAGTACCAGAACTAATTGTGGAACTACCCACTTTTTGGCGTTTACGCACCGCCGGAACTGGGAGCGATTTTAGTACCGGACTGCCTTTTTCGAGAACCAAATTAGCTCCTACTCCGGAGCAGGGTCTAACCAGCACAACTGGTAACTGGGAAATAGTTCGCGCAAAATCGTCCCAGTACTTTAGTACTGTCCATTTAGTTCTGGAACTAAAGCGGTGCGAAAGGCCCTAATTAGAACCATGAAGGGTTCTCACATTTGATCAAATAAGCAAAGAAAAATAATAATGTTTGTCTCATCCTTCACGCAGCCCTTTCATCAAGTCTGAACCTGAGAATGACTTCTACCACTCTCTTAAACACGAGAAGTCTCTGAAGAGAGAGCGCGATGATGACGAGTAAGTGACATTGCATTCACAGGCCATCTTGAACTCACATGTGACATTAAGAGAACCTTCCCATCTTCTGTAATCACGAAAGCACATTGATTTGCTAATCTTTGTTTTACATGTTAAACATTAGAGCAAATAGGATTGTAGTTAATGCTGTCTGAAAGCTGTGTGGATACCGGACATTTAAAAAATGTTTTTGCTTCCTTCAGTGCCGAGTTCAAGCCCAAAAAAATTAAAACCGAGAATGACAGAAGCGAAAAGAAGGCAAAAAAACGGAAACAGGAAGAGGTACGTGGATGAAGTCACTGGCTTATCTCTCCAGGTTACACTTTCCAAGAATTGTTTTTTAACATTAATAATGTTAATCTTTTGATTTGCCATAGGACATAAAGCCCAAAAAGAAGATAAAAGACAAGAAAGGGGAAGTTGCCACAGATGGCAAGAAAAAAGCAAAAAAGGAGCCAGAAGAGAAGTGGAAATGGTTAGTCTCACATCCTCTGATGGTCAAGTAATTGTAGGCTGACTCCTCGTCTTTTGATTTATTCGGGGATATGGTGCAGATCAACAATGTCCTTGTTCCGGCACTTTGCGGAGCTATTTTGGTTGCTTGTGTTGGGATGTTGGTTTACATCCTTCCATCTCTGTGTTTCTTTATGCCATTTAGGTGGGAGGAGGAGAGGTACACAGATGGCGTGAAATGGAAGTTTTTGGAACACAAAGGGCCTGTATTTGCGCCACCATGTGATCCTCTTCCCAGCAATGTCAAGTTCTATTATGACGGTACGCTCTTTAATGACTCTATGGCAGTGCACAAGGTTGGTAGATCTTCCTAGTCAGGGCGTCCCCGTTGGACGGGCATCAAAACTGTCGTAGAAGCAGGTGTTGGATTGTTTAAACTTCAAATGTTTTAAACACCCCTGCTCTGTTGAACACGCATGCCCTGTCTGTGTTTAGTTCCAGTAGTCTGTTAAAGACAATGTAGGTTTTTCCAACCAAACTCAAAGTTCTTGGCCTTTATCTTCTGTAATTGGCTCTGTATTAGAAACGTTCAGATGTTAAGGCTTCAGTACCTTTGAAAAGTCCTGATTTAAAACATGGATTCAGCTCTTTTGCTGCTGTTCTGAACCTGCTTTTATGCTATTTTATGGTCTTTCACCAGGAAAACACATGAAACTGAGCTCTTCTGCAGAGGAGGTGGCCACCTTCTTCGCAAAAATGTTGGACCATGAGTACACCACTAAGGAGGTTTTTCGGAAAAACTTCTACAAAGATTGGAGGAAGGTAATGTTGCTAAGGTGTCGTCTTTCCCCCTAGCCTTTTAATTGTTTGTGGCTTTTATTAATCTTGCATGATCTTGTCATTTTAGGAAATGATGTCTGAAGAGAAATCCAAAATCACAGATCTGAACAAGTGTGACTTCTCTGAAATGAGCGAATATTTCAAAGCTCAGTCTGAAGCTAGGAAGGCCATGACTAAAGAAGATAAACAGGCAAGATTTAACCTCTAAATAGCAAAATGACTCTTGGTGAAATATTGCTGTGTTTTGCTTATAACGGAGTACAACATCTTTTCCCCCTCAAGAAAATTAAAGAGGAGAATGAGCGCATTCTGCAGGAGTATGGCTTCTGTATCATGGACAATCACAAAGAGCGCATCGCTAACTTCCGTATTGAGCCTCCAGGCTTGTTCCGTGGCAGAGGTGACCATCCCAAAATGGGCATGCTGAAGCGTCGTATCCGACCTGAGGACATTATCGTTAACTGCAGCAAGTAAGGAGTGCTCCTCACACTCTGACATCAGCCCATTTGGTGGAAAACATGTTTACAATCCTGTGCTTCTCATTGTAGGGACTCAAAGCATCCTAAACCACCACCTGGGACAAAGTGGAAGGAGGTACGTCATGACAACAAGGTGACGTGGTTGGTGTCCTGGACTGAGAATATCCAAGGCTCTATCAAATACATCATGCTGAATCCCAGTTCAAGAATCAAGGTAAATTAGCACATGGCTGTAGGCATGCCTTGTTTAAATAGAATTTGGGTTTTCTAAGCACTGCTTTAGCCAAGGATTGTATTTCCTCACATTGTTGTGAAATATTACAATTTAATATTTCTGTGATGTCAGAAATATACATTTTCAGCGGTCATTACTCCAGTCTTGAATTCTTATGAGTGTTAAGCTGCTTAATTTTTTCAGGATTCTTTGTTGTTGAATAGAAAGTACAAAAAGACAGCATTTATTTGAGAAATATTTTATAAAGTTGTCTTTACTGTCACTTTTGATCAATTTAATGCATCCTTGCTGAAAGTATTAGTTTTTTTTTTAATCTTTCAAATCTTACTCGCCCCAAACTTTTGAACTGTAGTGTACTTTGGTACCATTTTTGCCTTGAAGTAAATGTAACCAATAAATCTTCATAGACAAAATAGTATAGATATTAGTAATTTCATTATCATAACATGAAACTAATAATGACATAACATGAAAATAATTATTGGCTTAGTGTTTTTGGCCATAATTTTAATATTGGAGAATCTCACGTGTTGTTTCTTGCAGGGAGAGAAGGATTGGCAGAAATATGAAACAGCCCGTCGATTGAAAAAGTGTGTGGAACAGATCCGTGCACAATACCGAGACGACTGGAAATCAAAAGAGATGAGGATCAGACAGCGCGCTGTTGCTCTTTACTTCATTGACAAGGTTTGCATTGCTTAGATCAATGTAACATCCTTCACGTCAAGCCCATGACCCTGAAAGCATGTGATGAGTAGGTTAATTCAGAATTACTCTTTTTAAAAGCACTTAAAGCGATTTTTTTTTTTCTCAATGGGTGTACATTTACATTGAGGTTTGTAGTATCTTTTTGCGCTAAAGCAGAAACTGAAAAGCAGAACGGTGTTATGCATCTCCATATTTCTCTGGTGTAGCTGGCTCTGAGAGCAGGTAATGAAAAAGAGGAAGGAGAGACGGCTGACACAGTGGGCTGCTGCTCACTTAGAGTGGAACATCTAACTCTCCATCAAGAGATGGATGGCCAGGAGTATGTGGTGGAGTTTGACTTCCTTGGTAAAGACTCTATTAGATACTACAACAAAGTCCCCGTGGAGAAGAGGGTAAGTGTTTTTAAAAAAAAAAAAAAAATTACATTTGTTCAGTTCCAAAACCTAGTGAGCTGCATACAAGAGGCAATGTTTTAAGGCATCATAAGCACACCTCTAAGACTAATTTTAGTTGAATTATAAGGCAGTATCACATGTAAAATTTATTGCAAAAAGTTCAGTCTCCCCAAGATGGTGGACAAGGAAAAATAAATGTTGATTTATAAATACTTAATTCAATATTGAAAAGATTACACAGAGGACCACGGCACTCTTGTGTCGTGTGCAGATTTCTAAAATGGAGCATTCCAAATCAGTCACTTATGAGGTTCCTTTTCAGTTAGGATGCTGCCTGAGGAGTCTCATTAGGTTTTGGAATAGAGCTAATAGATCCAAAACTCTGCAGCTCATGTCCTTACACCAAAAAGTCCACTTGTCGTATTCTTCAGCAACTTCACAGGTTACTAATTGCATGCAATAAAATCCTATTTACAGCTTTTAAAGGTTGTCACGGTCTAGTACCACAATATGCAATTGAAGTGATCCATTGTTATGCTGTTGCATGCTCTCTCAGGACCCGTGCCAAGTTATTAAGCGTTACTAAGTTTTGATTGTCCTACATGGGTAGTAGATGCTATGTGAAGTTTCGTGTCCCCATATTTTCAAAACTCAAGCTCATTTGCTTCTAGTTTTATTTATTTTTTGGTTATGGTCTTTTGTTGTACGTTGCCAGTGTCCTTGGGTTTGTGAAAGGCACTGTATTAATGAAATGTAGTGTTCAAATTACTGTGCCTTGTGCAAATGAAAACTCCTCATCTGAGCGCTATTGATTAGCACAGTCTTGTGTTGGTTCTGCCTTTTGTGTAAAATCCTATTTAAAATGTTACAGGTTTTCAAAAATCTTCAGCTATTCATGGAGGACAAGGAGCCGGAGGATGACCTCTTTGACCGTCTCAATGTAAGCCGGCGCTTTCACCAGTCTACTAAGAAGAAATCAAGCGTAGCGTTAGTTCTGGCAGGTCACGTTAGTCAAGCTCGCATCAGCTGACTCTCAGCTGATCTCCATCTACCTATGGGAATACGACACCTATCTAAGCATTCATATATAAGGTCCCTCAGTATTATCAGCAGTTTTCGCATTGCTCAATAGCTAATTACCCTCCTCCATCCCCAGCTCCTCCTCTTGTCAGTCGGGATTCAGCCTTCTGATTCTCCTTTGAATCAGACTAATTCTAAAATGTGTACATAAAATGATTGAACTTAACAATATCTGCAATACATTTATGTTAGTTCTGTTCTGTTTACCCTGGGGGGGGGGTTATTGCTGCTCTCCCTGCTCTCATCCATGCTAGGCTGCATGGAGGCGCAGGGAGTTCTTGCCCAGAACCATACCGCCAATCCAAACTGTATGCTAATTGTCAATCATCTTTGACGATAGTGGTCCTGACAGAAAAAAACTTATGCTGAATGCATCAAATTAAGACCGATGTATATAACACAAATGTAAAATGACTTCCCTTTCTCGCAGACCTCCATTTTGAACAAGCATCTTCAGGAGCTGATGGATGGCCTTACGGCTAAAGTGTTCCGTACTTACAATGCCTCCATCACACTACAGCAGCAGCTGAATGAAATCACAAACTGTAAGTACCGTTCACTGTATGTAAAGAGGATTCTTACATGTTATGTTATGTACAATATGTGACCTTAAGTGTATTTGCTCAGCTGAAGACAATGTTCCTGCGAAGATCCTTTCCTACAATCGTGCTAACAGAGCAGTAGCCATTCTGTGTAACCACCAGAGGGCACCACCCAAGACATTCGAGAAGTCCATGCAAAATCTTCAGACAAAGGTATGAGACGTTTGTGACCTTGTCCTCGTTGTCTTTATGCTGGTATTTTTTGTTAGTGCAGGATCTGTCGGACCATCTAAATGTTTGCCTTTCCTGCATTCACTTGTTCATTAAAACCAGATTGACGCAAAGAAGGAACAGCTTGCTGATGCTAAAAGAGAACTGAAAAGTGCCAAGGCTGACGCCAAAGTACGCAGAGATGAGAAATCCAAGAAGTGAGTGTCAAAATATTTGCTTGAAGGGGAGTCCAACTGGATTTGGCCCCTTAGATGCTCATTGTGCATTCGTGTGTGATTGTATGCTGCTTTAATGTTGATTGTTTTGGCAACCCAGGGCCGTGGAGTCCAAGAAGAAAGCTGTGCAGAGGATCGAGGAGCAGCTGATGAAGCTGGAGGTACAGGCCACCGACAGAGAGGAGAACAAGCAGATTGCCCTGGGTACCTCCAAGCTCAACTACCTGGACCCACGTATCTCAATAGCCTGGTGAGAATGTTTTCATTTGTGGCGCAATAAGATGCCCCTTGTCTGCTTTGGTGTCTTATTCCTTTTTGTTCTCTCCTCCTCCAGGTGCAAGAAGTTTGGCATCCCAATAGAGAAGATCTACAACAAAACTCAGCGTGAGAAATTTGCCTGGGCTATTGACATGGCTGAGAAAGACTTCCAATTTTAAATCATCTTTGCAATTTTACTTGTCCCTCCACCCCATCCTTTTTTTTTTTAATAGATACTTCCAGCAGGTTGTGAACCTGGCAAGGGAAAAGATGCGAAGCAAGCATAGTGTCGAGGAGGCCTGAATGTCATGATTTGGGTGACTGATTTTTATTTTTTAGGCTGACCTGTAATCTTGTAGGTTTTATTGGGTCGATCATTTAAGAATGAAGTATGGACGGCCTGTGCGCAAGGTTGCATGGTCTTTAAGCCAGGAACTGGAGAATCAGTGGCTTGACCTTTTGAACACTTTTACTGTCTCACTCCCCTACCATCTCTGGACAAAAGGGGGGCCCAAGGATGTCTGAAAACTATGAACTTACATGGTCCTATAGCTACTGTATTCAACTACAACTTGCTTTGTGGATCGTTTCGTTTTTAGTTTTGCTGTATTTTTAGCCCTCCTGTATTAATAATGAATTCTATATTTTAATAGAAGATAAAAAAAAAAATAAAAAAAATCAAAGAATTGCTTAAGTACACCCATACGCCTTTTTTAGGAGAAGAAATGTGTACACCAGGGCCCGTATTTGGGGACGGGGTTGAGCTCGTTGCTATGGATGATGTCAGCATGCTTACTAACTGCACACAGTGATTGGCAAATTTTGTAGAGCGCGATATGTTGCCATATTCAGATTAAGGTTTAAAAAGAAGAAAAAGCACATTCAAATAAAGATTTTAAAATGCAGGCTAAGTGTCATTAATTAAACAAGTATATGTTCAGTTAATTGTCAGCCTCTAACGTGTGCTCCTCGTAAACAAATAGCGGATATGCATATAAACAGCCTTTTAATTAACAGAGTAGAATAATCATGGCTGATAGTAAGGCGTGTAAAAGAAAAACCAAACTGGACGCAAGAACAGCTGTTACTTGTTGCCCAACTTGTTAATGAAAACAACAGTCATAATACCCTCGTGATTAAGGCAATAGCTTTTTAAAAGCTCATTATCGTCAATGACTTGGCCTTAGTGACTTAGAAGTCCTCTTCACTACTCCTAACGTTTCACAGATTTAGGAGCTAGTTTTAGCGCTAAAACGATTTGTGAAATACTATTAGAGCAAAAATGTAAGGAGTCCTAAATTTAGGACTGACACGCCCATTATTTTTAGGATTTTCTCCTAAATCGGTTAGTTATTAAGGCGTGTAAAAGAAAAACCAAACTGGACGCAAGAACAGCTGTTACTTGTTGCCCAACTTGTTAATGAAAACAACAGTCATAATACCCTCGTGATTAAGGCAATAGCTTTTTAAAAGCTCATTATCGTCAATGACTTGGCCTTAGTGACTTAGAAGTCCTCTTCACTACTCCTAACGTTTCACAGATTTAGGAGCTAGTTTTAGCGCTAAAACGATTTGTGAAATACTATTAGAGCAAAAATGTAAGGAGTCCTAAATTTAGGACTGACACGCCCATTATTTTTAGGATTTTCTCCTAAATCGGCAAGTTATGAGCTACTTTTAGCCTTAAAATGTTTTGTGAATACGGGCCCAGATGGGATATTTTATGGGAAATGTGACCATGAAAAGCTGTGTGTTTGAGTGAGTGTTACATGAACTGTTCACTTTTAAACTGGAGTTCTTGTGTAAACTATATCCAGACCACAAAGTAGGATGCTTGGATGAGCTGCAGGGGACAACAGCTTCAACTGTATTTCCTTAAACAGGCAGAATGTGAATTTCTTTTTTGTTACAGCATATACATCAGGGTTTTGTTTCCTGTGTAAATGTGAACCAACCAGTATCCTACAGATTGTGTCTTTATGGCTTTGAGTCTCCATCTGGATTTAACATAATGTGTAATGACTGTTTCCATAAAATAAAAAAAAAAGAAACTCCTGTATCTGTTACTTGAAAATATCATTATTAGGATGTATTATTTCAGGGTATGGCGAAATGGTTTTTATTTCTGAAGGGTATGTGAGGGAAATCAACATTGCCAAAAACAAAAAAAACAAGTGTTTTTTTGTTTAAATCTAGATTTAAGGATAGGCTTGTTTTAACATGAATTTTAACAATCTTCATTTTGTTTTTCCACTCCAGTCTGGAAAAAAATGTTAGTGACAGCCACGTAACCTTTTCCAATTTATCAAGCTCATGCCATAACCTCTGATGTTTGTTTTTTTTTCGTTTTTTTCTTTTGATCAATTGTAGGTTATTTAAAAATAAAACCTTACAACTTATCCTGTACATTGTGTTTTTAATCGAGCTCTCATTTGGTTTGAATTTTTAAAATCTCACGTCTAAGATCCAAATATCGCATTTCATCTTCCACGTGCCATAACGGGCAAGCTTTTGCAAAAACATGATGCTTTAAGATGTGTTCTACTTAGAATAATGGGTAAAAGAACTTCCTGTGTTCCCAGAACCGTGTGAAATGAGCACCAAGTCTTACTTTTTTTTTTTTTGCACCAAGTCTTACTTTGAGAACAGGCCTCAGGAAGAACTCGGGAGGGGGAGCGTAAAAAGACCCTGCCTGTTTGTCTTGGAAGAATGGCCTGTATGATGTATTAGCCAAGCTGTAGTCTTGGGCAAGATTTCATTCCTTTTGAAAAGTGCACCCGGGACCTCTCTGTGACTCTTGTGCACAGGAAAGTATTCTAATCATTTATTCCCTCGAGATGGTTTTCTTCTGCTTCCTCTTTAAGTGACAGTGTGTTGACCATTTGCATGTGCTTCATTTTAGCCGAAAAAATCTGCAATTAAAATAAATCAAAGCAAATGTGCATCTGTTTCACTATGTTGGATGTTTCTTTAGAATTGATCTTTGCCAAGTCATTGTGAATATCTTTCAATGGCATGAAATGCATTCAAGACGCTAGTTCTTAAATTTGACATTCTCCATTTATTACCAAAAGATTTGTAATGTGTAGAAAGGATAACACTCCAGTGCACTGTGTTCTTTTAGACAGACCTGCACAATGGGAACTGATGGGACGGTAATACTGTATGTCCAGATGGTATCTTTTGTTAACTTTTTAAAGAGAAACCACATTGGATACAAATGCAAATAATAGATGAAAAGCACCTGTTTTTCACTTTGGATGGTCTGAACTTAGCAGCATATAAATTATGCATAATGTGTGTGTGTGTGTATATATATATATATATATATACTATATATATTTATATATCGCAGCCCAACTCAAACACAGGGAATATCCAGTTAGCAGAGCACTTGATCTGACTGTCTGAGAGAACTTTAATACCCCTCAGACTGTAAGCACACCGTTTTAAACTTTCTCCACCATAAATTAACATTTCTTTTTTTTTTTTTAAGCTTTTCACATATAATAGTCTTGTTAATGCTTATAAAAAAAAAAACACCTCCGAAGATATAGCAGCAGTTCTGTTGGGATTTCAAATCCCCAATTTATACACACATCAACACAGTTGCTTGTTTGTGCAGCCAGTCATAGAAATAGAAAGGTGATGTTTAAGGCAATGTCTGGCCAATTTGTTGTGTGTGCAGACAGACACCACTAAAGCGAGTTATAGTGCATGATTTGTCGCTAACTGCTCAATGTTGTGTGAAAAAATAAACCATGGAGAACTTATTTGATCTGGACATGAAGAAGGGAAAACTGGTTGGAATATCCCAACAAATAATGTAAAACCCAAGGCATTGCAGAAGTGCTGATTATCTGACATGTTACAAAGTATCACAATATCTAACTGACATTCCTAATGTCCAGTACACCCTCGATAGTGCAGTTTCAAGCATATACATCATAGTTTCCTACACAGAATTTACCTAAATCACATCAGACCTACATTTGTAGCGGCTACTCTCTGGATTGGGCCGTTTTCCGAAAACTCAAGTCCACTGACCATCACAAATGTTACAATCTCATAAGCTGTCATATTTAAAGAAAACAAGAAACGTAATGTTCAGAATGAGTACGGGATCCTCTGCCTCTTCGTCTTGCAGAGTGAAGTCCTTAAACTTTCAGAAGCTCTCCTCTCAGACAGTCCCTGTAGTGGAGAAAAAGATGTGTAAGACCAGACCAAACACAACAAACAGCATCACACCATGAACTTCACAAGAGATCCGAGAGTCTAGCACTTTGCTACACACAATTTTCATCATTTATTCACGTTAAGACACACTTTGAGTAAATCTATAATTCATTTGCTCTGCCTTCACTTACCCCAAAAATAGCTTTTTAAAGCACATAATCATGTGCGTGTGCTAGTGACTAATTCAAAATACTGTATCAAAAATAAGTTGATCAAAAGCCAAATGTTGTTAATATGCACATAATTAAATTCACGTTTCCCAATTAAACTAATTTTAAAATTTGCGCTACTTTGATTACCTTAAACACTGTTATGTGATGTGACAATCCAAGAGTAGTAGACAGCAGTTGAAGACTCAGTCAGTCTCAACAAGTCAGTTGCTAGAAAAACTACAATGTGTCTCTTGGGAAGACACTCAAAATTAGCTTTTTTATTTTTCTCAAATTAACTGATCAATGGTCCATCAATGGTCTGCAGCCATTACCTTGATTGACTGTCTTGCGCTTGATGCCCCCTCAAACTCTGGTTGCCCATTGGTTGCTGATGCTCCTCATCTTTTATCTCCCAGTAGTCTTGTTCTCCTGTAGTTGATTTGTCTAAATCCACTGTAGCCTCTTTTGATTTGTTCTTTATCGGCAGTGTAGGAGTTTCAGAGTCTAGACTCTGAAAAATACTTTTCCGCTCCGGGTGTAGGTCATGTTTTACTTGCTCTGTTTCAAGCCCCACAAGGTTATCTGGTTGATGTGGTTCAGTGTTACCTATATCAGATATACGCTCCTCAGCCTCCACCGGTACATGCTGGTAGCTTTCGAGCCATTCTGAAGATTTGTTTTTATGGCTAGGACCACCATCATTGACCAAGTTCTCCAATGACTTACTGATTTGCTGCTTGCTGTTTGTCTTGTACAAACTCTCTTCTTTGTTCAACGCTATTACGTTTATCTTCATAGGGCTCACATTCGACTCTTCATGATAGTCACTGTTGCTTTCCCATTGGTCCACTTTCTGTATATATTGTTGTAAAAGTGGCATGTCTTGTTTAGCCTTGTTAGTGTTATTGTTTGTGAAAGTATCTAGTGTGTTAATTAGGTTGCTATGCTCGTTCCTGTCAGCCTTGTAAAATGTATTTGTAATTCCGCTGTGGTGTTCAGAAATGTTTCCTTCATTTTCTTTTTGCATTATGTTTCTGTGCAACCTTTCTTTATCAAAATTTGATTGCTTAGAGTCTTTGTCTAAGGCAAGTAAGTGCTTGGGGTCATGTTCCTTGTAGTGGATGGCAGTAGAGCGTGTGGACTGGACCTGAGGTGCTCCCAGCAGGGTTTTTGGAGAATGTTGCTCTTGAGGAGCAGAAAGGGATGGAGAGGAGTGTTGACTCGTTTCCTCCTGAAGACATGAACTTGCTGCAGGGTTAGATTGAAGGGAGCTCTGGGGCAAGTTACTAAACGATCCCCCCACAGCAGACTGGGAGTCTGTCAAAGTACGTATGTGGTATGGTTGACCTTGGGGTGCAAGAAACTGCTTTTGTTCTGAGAATGAGTTATGGATAAAGCTTTGCTTCAAAGTCACTGGTTGCTCAGGTAATACCTTGCCCTTTCCAAGGGATGGATCCATGAGACTTCCAGGCTGTGGGAACAGGCTATGGGTAAGGGGTGCTATACACTTTTCAGTTTGTATGTTGCTGCTGCTGCTACAAATGATACTAGTGTCAGTGTTGCTTTTGCTGGTGTGGTCTAAGATGTTTCCCTCGCTTTTAGTGCAAATAGTACTGTGGCTGGTGCTTTTATAAGTGCTTCCGTTGTTATATTTGCTGGTGGTGGCAAAGCTGCTGTTGCTGTTTTCTTTTGCATTACTGGATGCTTTCTGTTGCCCATGAATGGAAGTTGGACTGATGTTAGATTTGCTGGTGCAATTTGCATTCCTGTCATTGACATGACAGTCAATTTTCCTGACTATGTTCGTCAGAGTCATAATGCTGCCCTCAATGTAACTGCTGTTTTGACTCTTGGGAATGCCAGGCAAGCAGCTAACGCTAGTCTTGATGGACGAGCTGCAGCCTTTTCCAGTGTGTCCATGATTGCTAACGCTACCTCCTCTGCCTGCAATTTTGCAGTTCTCAGCTGTCCGACAAGATAATTCTTTTCCAGTTTCCTTAGTAATGACAGCATGATGGATATTTACCTGTGGCGTCTGGACCACTGGCTGCTGCTGCTGCTTAAGGGATGTGGCCTTGGTCACACTAGACTGGCTGACTATGACCCCTCCTTTCCAAACCATTACACTTCCCTTTGGTATCTGTTGTGTAGAGTTAGAAATCAAAGAGGCGGACTGGACAGAAACACAGTGTTGGGAAAAGGGGTGATGCGACTGATTCCGTGATGTTTTCGATGTGGCTTGGAATACAGTGTTGAACATCTTTCTACGTGTGTCCTCAATCTCCTCAGGAGACCAGCTGATCCCTTGCGTGCCATTGGTTACAGTTGCGGGCTTGTCGATGCTAGGCTCAGCCCGTTGTACCTCAACTGTATGGGAGACAACAATTTTTTTGTGCCCCCCTTTGGTCATTTTCATTATGGGTGTCTTGGTAATGGATATTCCGGATTCACTTAAATCTGCTTCTGTAAACAGGGTTTGCTCCACTGTGATAGCCCCATCTCGTTTGGTAACCTGCAAGGATACTCTCTTGTGCACTGAATGGAGTTCAGGATGTGATTTTGCATTATGTAAAGCGAGACCTTCAAACTTCACAGCTGAGACCTTGCAAGACAGGCAGTAGAAGTTTGGTTGAGCATGAAAGTCCATGTGACAGTTGTCCATATGGTGAAGAAACAGGTTCAAGTCTCCGGACTCAAAGGAGCACAGAGGGCAGCTGTATGTTCCTCTTTCCCAGCATGAAGTCTTCGGTTCGGCTTTCGAGAAATCATGGAATCGTTGTGTTTCCTCACCTTTTGAAGAGATACTGAGGATGCTGTCTTCGGGTATTGTGGGCAGGAGCTCAGGTAAGCATCCTAGTATGATGTCCTCCCGCATGTGCTTGCTTTTTGATGGAATCATACAGGGAACGGTGGATTTCCTCTTGCTCGCCATAGTGTAGGATTGTACAGATGAGTGAAGAGTTAGAAACGAATACTGGAATTGTATGGAGTTGAGGTGTCATCAGCCAGCCGTGATGAACCAGAAATTGGTGAAATTTTCAGCTATCGGGACTTCCCATTGTAAAAGGGAGTGAAGTAACAACTCCCTGTGAACCTAAGGAGAGAAAACATGACATTTTGATATAAAACACTGATACAAAATAGAAATTAATGTCAGCATGGGATAAAAAATGTCCTAAAAGTGAGACAGCTTATTGAAATGGTCTGACCAACCACTGTTAAATGCTTATTATATTCAAATAACTAACATGAAGTTAAAACTCTATTTACCTTTTCCTAGCAGAGCTAAACACAGTTCACTATTACGAGCAGAAACATTAGTGGTACTGATGCGCTGAAATAAAATCTCTATTTTTTATGAGCAGCTAAAATGAACAAAATGTGCTTGTAAGTTGTTTTCATTATAAGGGACCTAAAATAAACAGATAGCAAGATGCTTTCTGTTTCTTGTTATAAATATACTCCAAAAATGTTTGTTTCCAAAAATGTGATTGTTTGTATTCCTACATAGCACATCAAACCCAGTTCTCTGTTATTTCTACATGTGTTCTCACACACACACACACACACACACACACACACACACACACACCTTCGAAATCTTTTTCTTTTTGTTGTACTTCTCCACACGCTACACTTTAGGCAGTAAGGGAGCATTTCAGGATAAAGTTCATATGTGGTTCACATTTTTCTGCCTGTTCTGTTTTTAAAAATACATAAATACCATTGTAATGATTTTTATATCTACCATATGTAGATGTACGACTTTATACATCTGAAACATATAAGAATAAACTAAATGCGTGTAAACCTATACAAAAATAATGGCGCTAGCAAAAGATTTGTGAAAGAATGTGTTGTCTCCATCATAAAAGCTGACAGCATAGCACATAAATTAGTTCATCTTGTCTGAGCAGTTTCAATACTTAAGCTAAATACTAGCTGGTGAATAAATCTAGTGATATAATACTTGTTTTTCTATGCATTATGCATCTGCAAAAGATTCTAATTAAACCACCCAAGACTTCTGTTTGGTGTTTAGCTCTGAATTTCCTTGACCTTCTCTTTCATCAGACTACAAATACATTTTGGATAAAAACAATGTGGTGTCCATGTGTATATATTTTTTTTTCAATATCGCCAGCTGTCTTAAAAAAAAAAAGGGGGATAAAACCATTCTAAAGCAAAAACACTGCCTAAAATACACAGTGCTCTCAGACATGGCCATGACGTACTCTTTTGCAACTGACTCTTTTATTTCTCATGACGGCTGCCTTCCTGCCAGAAAAAATAAATAAATAAAAATAAAACTAGGTCACCAGCATCTTATGCTCTAATCCTGGTTCCCTGCATCTAGACGTGGGCATTTACTGTATGCTGAGCCTGCTTACGAGTCCATGATACTCAGATTTCATCAATGGATGTTAACCCCTGACATGAATCAGGATTATTGAAAATGCACCAGATGTCTCTGAAGAGAAACTATACAAAAAGTTGTTTAATAATATTACCATTACTCATAAATGTGTGTATAAAAACTTTGGCTATC
Source organism: Sinocyclocheilus anshuiensis (assembly GCF_001515605.1). Taxonomy (NCBI): domain Eukaryota; kingdom Metazoa; phylum Chordata; class Actinopteri; order Cypriniformes; family Cyprinidae; genus Sinocyclocheilus; species Sinocyclocheilus anshuiensis. Next base: position 2,331,077 of record NW_015539889.1, on the reverse strand, counting down.
TTTGTTATTAAAATGTATGCAGCATATCTTACATACATGAGTTTTATTTTTGTTATAGTTATAGAGTTTGAGTGGAGTTAAAATCTTGTAGAGTTCGTCTGAACGAATGAGGGCACATACCATGGTCTCAGATGGTAACAAAAATCTGCTTCCCAGATTCTTCTAATATAAACCATAAAATGTTAGTTAACCACAACAGACACACTAATATCTAGATGACTCCACCACCCAAGCTTTGAACCACTAGCCTGATTAGCACCGGACAAGCAGGAGATGGTTCAAAAATGTTATATAAAAAACAGGTCACTCGTCAAAGAATGGGATGCTTTATCTGGCAACCGAGACGTGCGATTAGACACAGGACAAGAGGTTTCCAGACAGTTAGCTATTGAAAAGGGAACTCGGAAAGAGAAGCCTCGTGTTTCAGCACTGAGGTGAACCAGTCTCACACAAAACAGTCTATCCTGCTACTGTGCGTCTCAGCACTTTCGTAGCTTTAGTGGAGAAACTGGAGGCCTTTTTATCCCAGCAACCTGTGGAGTCAAGGCATGCAGTAGATTTGGTTGAAAATTAGCACAACAACACTGACCTACATTTGAGCAGTTAGAAACTAAAATATTACATCATGTTACCTGTTACACATTTAATATGGCTGTCTCTGCTTGAACATTTCAGATAGTGATGCACGGTATTAAATGCAGTGTGAGGTCAAAGGGCTGACAATACAGTCCTTACATAATAAAAAGATCCTCTCTCATTACTGATTAAAGGCCGAAGTATCCCAGACTGGACGTCCTTTATTACATGGGACCACGCTGAATAATCCTGCAAAGATATCAATAGATTCTCAGCATGAGATTCTTTCATAAGGCCGCTGAAATAAAATCTCTGTTTTTCTGTGCAGCAACAAAGTGCGCTCAGGAAATTTTTTTCATGATAAGGGGTCTAAAATAAACAGAATGTTATAAACAGTCACATTTTTTGAAGCTGCGAGTATGTTTGTAGTCCTACATGCCGTATTACACCCACTTCTCTTTTATTTGATCATATGCTCACACACACACCACACACACACACACACACTCCCCCACGTCCTTAAATCCTCTTCTTTTTTGGTGCACTCCTCCAACACGCTACACTTCAGGCAGTGCAGGAGCATTTTAGGATAAAGTTCATCTGCGGTTCACATTTTTCCTCCTGTTCCGCTTTAACAATTATGTAAATATCTTGTATTGACTGTTAATCTGAGTGTCCACCATATGTAGTGAAGTCATTGCTGTGTGTATATCCTAACATCACTCTTCAAACTCAATGAAAAAATTGGCACAAATAAAGATTTGAGCGGGTAATGTGTACTGATTAAATCTCTCAGACTTCTCTTAATTTTTGTGAGCTTCCCTTTTATTAGACTATAAATACATTTTGGATAAATACAATGTGGTGTCCATGTGTAGGCTATATTTTTTTTTCCACTGGTTCCAGCTGTCTTTTAAATAAAGGAGGAAACTATTTAGGGAAAAAAAAACTGAAATGACCTAAAATACACAGTGCTCCCAGACACGATCATGACGTCCTCAGTTATTTCTCAGACTGGATCTGCTTTATTACATGAGGCTGAGCTGAATAAGCTTGTAAGGATATCGGCCGATTTTAACATGACCATCAATCATAAGTGCTGCGTGAATGAGACTTTTGTTTAACGCCAAGAATCCATAACAAAGGTCAGTGCGCACATGCTGTAATAATTATATTTCTATAAGTACAAGAAAAAAAGAGGTCAGCATAAGAGGTTGTCGTGACCATTTTTCTTCATTTTACACAATGGAAATATGACACTAAGCCGGAAGCCATATGCAGTGCCCTAAATGCTTGTATGCCATTGAAATATTTCCTGAATGTGTGTGCCAGTACGTAAGATGGGCATGTGACTACATGCCATCATTGAACGATGCAGTTTGCGAGCTATATCAGTGACAGCGTCAAACACGTCCACATTAATTATGTAGAGACCGAAGCACCACTGAGGCATCCTACAGTTCACCTTCATTATAGGATGTGACTCATTAGCAAAATGCCACCAAGACAGGCGTTTGTACCATCAGCTATTTCTGGGCTGCCCGTGTTGATGTTTAAACCCAGTCAATGAACCTTATGCGAGTACTACAAAAAGCTGGGTGCCATCAGAAGTGCCCGCTTTGCCCCCCTTACCTCAATGACTGCTGCACAGACTCTTGGGAGGCCAGTCTGTGCTGCCACTCATGTGTTAACATTGCCATAGCAACCCCTCTCCTTTCCCTTTCCTTGCCCACAACACACAGAGGGGACTAAATCCTCTATTCTTCACCAAAAAAAAAAAAACACACACACACACTTCGGGGACACTTTTTGTAGCCCTCCAACCCAAAAGAGACAAAACTCCAAATATTTTATTTGACTGTGCTATTTGTTTATGCCAATATACAAATTGGAAACAAATGAGGATCCGTCCCTTTTTCCGCTCTGTAATCATGGCAGATTTTCTTCTTTTTTTTTCATGAACAGAGCACCCCAGAATTTTACAAAAGGCACTTTTTGCGTTTTCAGAATTACTTCGCCAGTCTTGCGACACAAAATCTCCCATTAAAAGCATGGAAAAGATTTAGAAATTCGCACATGAAAGAAAGTACTTTGTAAGCCTGCAAATAAGAGAGAAATAATCATTTATGCGATGTGCTGAGTTTGATCACTGGTGCGACACACTCAGTCACAAAAAAGAAAGATGGCGGAGCACCATGAATTGTACTGACTCAAGTGCCAGGTCTCGGCGAATGCCAGGCTCCTCCATAAAAACCGCGCTGGAACAGCTGAAACATTTGTATGGCCGACACTCCGCCGTTAAGCCAAAAGTTTGCCTCAAAAAGTACTGAGGTTAATACGAGCTTTTCAGGGAGGTTTTGGGGATATACTCCTATTATGGAGCTGATTTCTGTCTGTTACTCCATGACATTCATCCAATCTTTAGATTTACAAATTTAATAAGGTAATGTGAGATATCACATAAAAGCATTTTTGTCATTACATGCACAGTGAGCTTTTCATTTTAAATAATTTAATCATTTTGACTGCTTTTATAGCACGGATAGAGGACACCGAGCCTCCATAATTATAATTCTGCTTGGAAATCCAGTTGGCATTAGGCAGACAATTCTCCTCTCTTAATTCAAGGAATATTACATAAACCGGCAACTTTGACTGGAAATCAACATACAATAAAGTGCACACGCAAGCGACTTAACATTTAGTCCTTCATTTTGTGCTGTCACGCTGGTCTATTTTGACCCGACAATAAAGGGCAAACTGTGCATGTATGTACAAATGGCATTTTCTTTAGTCTGTAGGCACAAATACTTTGGGAAGGTCACGTTCTAAATGCTTTACTGTTCTAATTGCTCAAATTCAGGATGAAAGGCAATATTGCCTTGCCTTATTACAACACTGCAGACCAGAACACTATTCCCACTGGAGAACAGACGTTCACTCAAAACACATTGCATGCTGAAGGACCTACAGAAAGCATGCATCCTATAATTCTAATGCATTTTACAATGCTATTCTGCCTGCTAACTTTCAAAAAGTGGCGTACTTTAGCAGAAAGTGATGTTTATTGAAGAGAGGCTTGAGGCAGAGTTGAGAAGCAATCCCCTGAGAGCCCATGATTCTAAATAATGATTTATAATGTGTGGTATCAGAGCCAGGGTTATGATCTGGAGTTAAATCCGACTTTGAGTACATTCTGTACCCATTAACATTTGATAGCGCGTGCTTGTCTAGATTTGCACCAGCTTCGAACTACAGGCACCCCCGAAAGGTTCGTCATCGTAAAGATCACTTTTGGAAATTGATTATAAGCCAGTACTTCAGTGCTCCTCGCCGGCTATCAATCCGAGACACGGGTCCCATTTTGACCCCCGTTTGAAGTAGAAATCTGACGCGTGACGCTCCGAAATGGACAGACTATAGTAACATCACACAGGAACGCCGTAGCGTGCGAATGATCAAATTGGAAGCAGACGAGAACATTGAGTAACAAACTAACAAACTGGTAAGTTAACCCTTTCGCTTCGTATTGAGGCACTAGTAACCTCCATCCGGCTAGACGTTTCTCGGGAGTTTGAGTGTGTAGCGCGGCGCAATATTTTAGCTATTACCAAATTTTTTAACTAAGCACTCCCATCTACTGTCGCCATTTTATACATAGAGGCGACTTCACGCGCCGCATATGAGTAGAATAACAAGGCACGCTTCTTCTTCTTCTTCTAATAACGTTTTATGGCGGATAAGGCACGCTTCTCTCTACTAGAACTACTTTTGAAGACTGTTCGCGTCACCTAAATAAATCGCTTTCGCTTCTTTGAAAAGTCAAAGTTCCCTACCTTTTCGTCGGCTCTGGTGACTGCGAATGGAAATCCGTTATTGATACAGAAATTAATAACATTTAGGTTTCGCTCCGCTCCGGGTCTCGGGGGGACAGGAGGGGCCGAGACCTCTCCTCAGATGAACCCTGTGAACTAACGTGAACCCGTCGGGTCACCGCGATAAGGAGCATCTACTGCTTTATGGCACACTGATTATGTGCCCGGCTGACATGGGCGCAGCTAGAGTGGCGAGAAGGGAATGAAATGTACGCCAGGCTCTCTCAAATAAGGGCACGTGATTAAAACGCGTCACCCAAACCCAAAATCCTGATCCTACCCCTCTCTGTTCTAGGACGGGCTGAGCAGACACACTGAAGGGAGTGACTCATGCGCAAATGTCTAATATAGCCAGAAATATGGAGCAGCGCTTTCGGTCTGTAGGTCGTATAAGGACGAGGGGGGGAAAACAAGCTACTATACTGATCGTGAGCATGTGCCTACTACATATACTACAAATACTACAAACACGTTTGGAACATCCGCACGAATAGGAGTATGAAATACTTCGCGCAATATTACAATCGAATAAAATAAAATAAAATAAAACAGATTATCTAGTCTATAGCAACACGACCAAACATCGAAATTGTTGCGCAATATGCAATTCATATTATTATTACACAGCCATGTGTGGGGAAAATTAATGTGCAACATGCAACAGAATAAACATTACTAGAATAGAACAGAGTACAAACTCTATGGCAAATTAAAAATTGTTGTGCAGCATGCTGTACATATTAATGCTGGAATAAAATAGAACAGAATATGATCTCCATTGCTACACAACCATGGCCAGGGGAAATAGATATGCAACAGAATGCAATTATTATTGGAATTATCAATGGAATAGAATTGAATGGATGATGTTGATGTTGTGCAACATACAATTAAATACAGATATTTTATCAGTAGTAATGTTAACCTATTATTATTATTATTATTATTATTATTATTATTATTATTAGAGAATAGGGTAGAGTGACTATTTTGCCACAATTACCAGTTATTATTGCTGTTGTTATCTTCGGGTAATAATCACCAGAAATATTTATACAGTTTATTACTAATGATGCTTAATATGCACAGCTGTGTGCAAATGGTTCTGCATTTTAACTATTAACATTTTCAGAAACAGTGATTACTACTTCTTTTTGAGAGGGTCATATAAGGTGAAATTAAGTCTGAGAGTGCTCTCTGAACTAACAACCAGTCAACCAGAGTGCAACAAACACCAGCCTGTCTATTATCAACAGGTTGTGTGACACTCAGTCCTTGTATGTGCACACATAAAATATGTATAATGTTTCAAAGTCTTTACTTTTCTTTTCTCAGGACGTGGTGGAAGACCTGCTATCCAGGGGCTCCCCCCTCAAGCCACAGTGGCAATTACACCTTCAGACGTGCAGCTTTTTTTGACAGTACAGGCACAGATGAATGTGATTGGATAAAGCCCGAAAACACCTACTGTCCATTATGAGACGGTTGCCATGCGGTTTGGGCTTTTCCTTCATTAAGGCCTCGGCACGAATATTTCATTTTCTGGTGTAAATGCATGATGAATATAGCTTAGCTTTATAAATATTATATAGAGGAAAGTAAGGTTAGTTGTCACAGTGATTATATTTCAGTAATAAGGTTTTGGGTCAAAAGTCCAATAAAAGTGTGTATTCTCTTGCAGTGATTTTATTTGTTTTTTTTGAAACTCGTAGTTCAAAAAGACTTCAAGTAGAATATTTTTTTAATTAATTTTGTCCACTATAATGCCATTATCATATTTTTTGCTGTAGGGACTGAATAATCACAATACCATATAATCAAGACATGGTCAATGAACTGAACTATGTAATTGAAAGGCAGAGAATTTCAGATATTTGTTCGAATGTTTTTGTTATCGTTTACATTATTGCTCTTATATGAATTATTTTGTTTCAGAATTGTTTTGCTGTTTACATTTTGCTGGCTGACAGCTTACCCGAAATAGTGTGACAACATGACCCTACACACAGAAAAATTGTGGGTTACAACAGCTTGTCCCTGGACATATTTGTACCTTTTTTACCCCTAATAGGTACATATTAGTACCTTAAGGGTACGTATTACGTAAGTACGTAAGGTACTAATATGTACCTATTAGGGGTAAAAAAAAAGGTACAAATATGTCCTTTTAAGGGTACTGCTCCAGGGACAAGCAGTTGTACCCCAAATGGTAAAATTTTAAACCCCTTTTGTGTGTAGTGTGTTCAACACACTGTATTTTTTTGTTTCATGCAATAATAGTAGAAATGTTAATGTTAATGCTAATAGTCTTTAAAATTTGTGCCTGTACATAAAGATACATATACAGTATACGATGGATTCTTTGATTACAGCAGAGAAGAATAGAGCTAGTGTTTTTACATTGTAGCTTTATACTATTACAAATTATCCTTTAAGAGTAGTACATTTGTTTTAATAGCATTAATATTGTTATAAATAGGCTATATATGCAGCAATGAATGACACTTCGGAATAGCTCGGTTATCAATCTACGAGTTAATTCAGCGAGAATGGTTGTTTTGGATGAGTGCTGCTTAGACATGCTGCCATAATCTCAACTGATTTTATATTATTATTTATATGGTTTATTATTACCTGTATTTTATGAGGCCATTTATTTTCACAACACCACCGTGAATATTTCACATTCAACAACACAGAGCAGGAAATGGGTACTCACTGCAGAACACAAGATCCAGGGGGCGTGATTGATCCAGATCCAACTCCTCCCACCTTACATATACCTAAACCTACCCGTCTCCACCCCCTGATCCCTAAACCCACCCATCTCCACCCCTTAACTTACCAATCTCCACCCCCTAGATGTGGATCCAACCACGCCCCCTGGATCTTGTGTTCCGCAGTGAGGGGCTACTGCAGAGCAGAGGAGAATCACACACGCCGCCTTTGTTTGCCTCCGAATTCAAACTCTTGGCCAATAGGCGCAGGGCAGATTGTCCAATGGCGTTCTTACTTGGCGGGCACGTGACGCAACAACTTGACTGGCAACAACTTACCGACCAATGGCCGCCTGGCGGAGAGACGAGACCTCTGAAACTTTAGGATACAGGTGTCAGAGTGTAACATTCATCTTAGGAAACGTTAGTGTGATTAATAAACTTTCGGTTATGGCTCTTTCCCAGTGCCTTGAGGATTCGCCGGGCTGGCGGACACCGAGGACAGGCCAGGATCGAAACCTTAAAGAACTTTACAATGAGAGGCACAGACTCGCTCTGGAGGAGCTGGTCGCTGGCGGAGTCCAATCCTTCATGAGATTCCTGCAGAAAGAGAGAATCCCGAACTTTCTCTCCGACGACGAGATCAGGCGGATTTCCCGCGCTGCTGTAGTGCCTAAATCACTTTCTCTGATTGGAGAAGATTCTCATTTGGACCAGTCTGGCACACTGGACTGCTCATCTGTCACTTATTTCCCCGAAGTCTCTGATATTGAGCCTCCAGTTTTAGAGATGGGCTGGCCATTGTTTACTGCAGGGTCTTTCCGTGGAGTAACACGTGCCGTCGCCTACTTTCAGCCGAGTTATGGAGAGTGCATTTATAGCTGCAAAGAGACAGCCAGGAGGATGATAAAAAATGCAAAAGAGGTATTTCTCAGGCCATGCTGTTTCCATATATATATATATATATATATATATATATATATATATATATATATA